>NC_134709.1:73108455-73325955 GCF_043290135.1 Rhipicephalus microplus | reverse complement strand
CACTGCAGAGTTTCAGGTCCATATATGTCACACGTCATTCGCAATTGTTTTTGTGATATTATCCTTGTAAGCTCTTTCCACTAAGGCCGTATTACACTAGTCCCCAAGGGAGACCATATGTCCACGCGACTAGAAGATTGGCGCTCCTTGTTAATGTAGATTACAAGCTCTTAACCAACATCCTGTAGTGCCGAATCAGTTCGTCTCTTGTATCTATATTAGCTTCCCGCCAGTCCGCTTCATCCTGGGCCGAAAAGGAAACATCCATACGGGGTTAACGCGTGTCGTCATACAGTACGCCACTAGCTGATGTGCGGAAGGACTGTTGGTTTCCTTAGATAAGGAGAATGCTTTTTATTTCATACAACATGTCTACCTAATTAATGTTTTATAAGCAGTCAGATTCCTGAATAATTTCGCTGACCTTATCCACGAGATGTACACTGATTCAGAGAGTACCCTTTGCGTAGTATATCGTAAGAGTCACCCCTTTCAAGGCACGCGTGGGGTTCGTCAAGGGTGTCCCTTATCCCCAGTTTTATTTATCCTTGCATTGGAACCCTTCTTGTGGACCGTTGAGCGTGACCCACAGATTCAAGTCTTACCCCTACCTGGTGGCAAAAAAGTACAGATCACTGCATATGCAAATGATATTGCTCTATATGTACATAATGAACAGTCGCTGCAGCGTGCTCGTAATAGTTTCCATCATTTCGGCATTCTCTACAGTGCAAGGTTAAACTTTCCCACAAGCCAGTATTTCTTTATTGGCAACCCCGACAGTCGTATCAACATCATGTCGTCTTTGTAGTGGTCTCCTACATTACAATACTGAGCGTCGCTTTCGTTGCGTTTGGTGTACATGACAGCATCTCGTCATCCATCTGTTGTACGAACTTTTTGAAATGACAAAAAAGTGGCCAGACACTTCAACTTCCCTCTTTTGGAACGCCGATAAGTATCTCAAAAGGTTTCCCTGAGAAAATTTCGGTATCTTTGCCATTCTGGTAAACCACCGCCCCACGTCTCCAGGAAAGTTCATAGATGCATCAGGCCATTTTTCTGGTGTGGTGGCACAGAATTCTTATCTCATCCATCTTATTCGACGTTAGCTCAACCATGACATTAAGGCGGTTTTGCATTTCCTAATGTTTCTGACACGGCTTTTACCTTGTGCCTCCGTACTTTATTGCGAACACTAAACAATGAAGGTACGCCTGCTGAGACATTGAATTACTACAATCTGGGGCCAATACTACGTGTCTTCCTGCCGTTTAGTCAAATCAACCATGATCCCCAATAAATTGAATTACCATTGTTGTATCGAGCCCTTCTGGAATTTCACCAACGTTTGGAGCCTACGTGCCCAGAGATAGAAGTGGCCGAATCTGAAGTCGCGGACACGGTGACCGCCGTTGTGTGGTCTTTGGTGCACCAGCGTTGTAAATGTATAATGAACCGCCCTTAGAAACCAATCACAGCAGCAGTGTGGCAATGACATCTCAGGGACTTTTTTCTCGATGTTGGGCTGGCGCTTGCTTCCCACTCGACATCGGTTGCAGCGATGGGAAGTGGTTCGCAATTCCGCTTGCTCCAACTGGGTCAGGGTGAGACCAATCAACATGTGACGATTGAATGTGAGGTCTCTCGCCTTTTTGGTGCACGATCTACGCTGTTTTCCGGGGACAGGGTGTGCGAACATTCGTGTCCAACGGCCGACTTCCCTGCCGGCACGTATCGGCTCTTTCATTAGTTGCTAGGCTGGCCTTCGGCGAAACCATTGCGAGGCCGTGGCTGTGAATTCCCGCCGGCGTGCTTTGTGGCCGATAATGGGCCGAATGAGACGAGAGATCCTCGCGTTCCTCTCTGAGGAGCTTTTCTTCGCCGGGGAGCACGAGTTTCTGCAGCATTGGTCGTGCACTTTCGTCAAGGTTGAACACGAAAGAATACAACTCATTTGTCAACCGACGTGGTGCTAAGCAGCGCCGGTTGAGTCGTTATTCATGATTTTATTTGAAACCAATTGTGTTTCATGCATCTATTGTATCGTTATAACATTGTATCATGATATCGCATTGAGTTCTCGTGCACATGTATGCCAACAATGTCATTTATATTAGAGCAACGATATTTTCACTACAACATTGTGATGTTTCTCGTTGCACATAGATGTGCTGAAGTGTATGTGCTCTTAATACTGGATTGTTATGAAACATATTTTCTATACATAATGTAAATAAACTGTTCTAAACAGCCTAACAAAAAATTTACTGTTGAAATGCAATTTATGTTTTTGAAAGTTACATTTTCTAAACCTTTTCTGGTAAATTAACACTTTCTCATTTACGTTGAAAGATCAGAAAAGACTTCGCTACAGATGAGATGTTCAGCGACACCTCGTCATTGAGTAAGCAAGGTTAGTTCGTTCAAAGCGCATGCCATTTGGTTTGACTGATATTCACATTAAACAAATGACAGATAATATCCGTCGTTTCAGAATGATTAGAGTTGGAGATGTTTAAGCTTGACCACCAAGAGTCGAATGCGATAGTGTAATCAGGACATGCTTGCACTGCCTTCTTGCCAAGCTCCGCTTGTCAGTGGACAACCCAGCTTTACCGCGAGAAAAAAAAACCCTCCATGCACGTATCAATGTAAGTTGATAATTTTATAAAGGGTACACTACAAGTGTAGTTGGACAGTGCTCGCTATAGTAAAAAGTGTTTCCTTCAGTAAGAGGCCAATAATCAACCACGCGTGCGCAAGTCAGTATTTTCACCAACGCCGCTTGACTTGGTTGATGCTGTACGCGATAATAAACCATCAATTATGCCTCAATTTTCCGCAAATATTGCATCTTCAAAGCACTCACTTGAACAGTAGCACACATGTAATGCCTGTTGCAATTTTCTGCTTTTTCTATGCCATATGTTAGAAGTGTAAACGCGATTGCTCCTTCTACAAGATTTCTTTAGGAAAGTTTGAGTGAAGAAGCTTGGAGTGGCATCGTGGTAGAACACACGACTAATATTCGAAGTGCGGAAGTTCAGTGCTGGCTGGAACCCCTGATTTCGGATCTCGGCATTTATGCTGCTATTCCAGTGTTGCACGACCAGATTTTGGAGACATTTGCACGTAGCGCCATCTCTCGTCAGGGTGTCCTGCCGTAACTGAAGGAGAAATAGGCGAAAAAAATCATATCTGGCGAATAAAGTTATCAGAAACGACTGCTGGTTTTGTACTGCAGATACTTATTCGAACAGTCAGGAAAAGTTTCAGTGCCGCACTGTAAACTGCCTGGCTTCCCACAGCGTTTATCAATTAACGATGGGACCTCATGTGTTTTTATCACGCTTGGCAGAGCGATACTGCCATTTTACCAAATGCGCCAGTGGGTCTTTGCTACACATAACCAGGAGTCATCTTTGGTAACTAGCTTTTTTTAGCTACTAGCCGCGGTGGTCTAGTAGCTAAGGTACTCGGCTGCTAACCCGCAGGTTGCGGGATAAAATCGCGGAAGGGCGGCTGTATTTTTGACGGAGGCGAAAATGCTGTAGGCCCGTGTGCTCAGATTTGGCTGCACGTTAAAGAACCCCAGGTGGTCGAAATTTCCGAAGCCCTCCACTATGGCGTCTCCCATAATCATATGGTTGTTTTGGAACGTTAAACCCTACATATCATCATCATTATTTACCTGTCAGTTTTGGTAGGCAGCCTTTCCTGGCGCCCCGCCGCGGTGGTCTAGTGGCTAAGGTACTCGGCTGCTGACCCGCAGGTCATGGGTTCAGATCCCGGCTGCGGCGGCTACGTTTCCGATGGAGGCGGAGATGTTGTAGGCCCGTGTGCTCAGACTTGGGTGCAGGTTAAAGAACACCAGGTGGTCGAAATTTCCGGAGCCCTCCCCTACGGCGTCTCTCATAATCAAATGGTGGTTTTGGGACGTTAAACCCCACAAATCAATCAATCAAGCAACCTTTCCTCGCGCCGAGAGATGGCGCCACGTCCAGATGTCACCCATTCGTGGACTTTAGTGGCATCAAAATAGACCCCATAGCCGCCAAACGAGTGCGTGCCGCAGGCATTGGGTAACCTTAACTACCGTCTAAAGGTTGCGTTCGCCATGGCGGAAAAGCTTGCCACCGCGGTGTTCCACCCGTCGGCACCCCCTTCGGCTATCTGCAGCGGCAGTGGTGCAAAAGCGGCGAGGCGAAAATTGTCATGTCGAGCCGTGTATGGCAGGCACCCATCGTGTCGGTAAACAACAGCGGGTCGCTTAACAACATGAACAGCATTGAATTTTTCAATTTAGCGTAAATGGAACAAAGAGTGGTGACGCAGGTGAGGAGACAACCTTATTGTCGTGAGTAAGAGAGATCCAAAAGCAGGCGCTCATTGGTGGTGAATTTTGTCAAAATATTTTGCGAATTATTATCGTATGCGCAAAGACGAAATTCATTAATATTCTGTGGCTGTGGTCACTAAAATGATAATTTTTAGCAGTGCCTACGCAATATGTTTCGGCATTAATTTTCCTCCATGAATTTCTCCTGTCTTTCGCTGATATAAAAAGTGAACAATACCATAATGCGATCAATTAACAGAGGTTATAGACAGAAGCTGTACTGCGCTTTAGAATGTGTCCCGAATAGTCTCCGCATCAACATTTTATCAATTTCAACCATCAAAGTTTCAATAAACGTGGAGGCCGTGTATTTTATATAGCGATCACAATTTCAATTACTGATGGGCCGCTAGGCACACATGCATTTGCTTCCTATTGTTTCTCCTCAAAGTTGTCCATACTCTAAATGTCAAGTTTTCTGTGCTAATATGAGACAAAAACGCTTGTAGCATGCCACCTTTCTTACCTGGCATTGTTCCCATCTTGTATTTACTATACCCCTCTATTTAGCGTTCTCTGATTTTATTGATATCAATTTTAAAAAATCCTGCACGAGTGAATTTAGGGTCGCTGCACTACCTGTACGCCTTTCGAATGCCTCGCATATATTGGTAAAAAATGGGTCAATATATTGCCCACCGAACAGCAACATGAAGCATATACTTCATTCTCCGAACCCATAATAAAGAAAATTTTGAACCTTATCGAGTGTATACGTACATGCGTGCGTGCATACTTGTGTGTGTGCGTGCGAACGTGCGTTGTTTGTTAGCTCACTTTTCAAAATACCTACAGTGCTCCAGATATTGAACTTCCCTTTGTTCTCCACAAGGTGGTAGCACTGGACGTTGCATAAAATATACTGCTTTTTTGTACACGTATCAATATGACAAGAGTTACTTGCATCATAGATTACAATCCAGGCACGGTCCCTTCGAGAAGAATAATATATATAGAAGAATAAAAGGTCTGCAATTTCTCACCAGTTGTATGGAATTTCGGCAATGACGTTCAAAAGGTCGCTCAGCATTCCTCAAATATCCCGAATGGCATTTTTTAAACATTCGGCGCCTTGCCGATGGGCTTCAGTGTGACATAGATAAAGTAAGGCACGGATTTTTTTCTATAGCAGACAAACTAAAAGCTGACAAAGTGATACTTTCGACAAGATCAAGTAAGCGGAAAACTTTCCAAATTTAATATTGCGTAGTGCTCCTCTATGCTTCCTAGTTTTATTTTATTTTTTACACGCCCACGATCATGTTTCGTATAGTGCCACTGCTATGGCGCGCAAACCCAACTTCTTAACTTGCTGAAGCACAACCAGCGTATTGAGGCTTGGCTTGTTGTGGGGCGTATTCAATGAGATTCTTCAGGTACCAACGAAAGTAAAGAAATAAATAAAACCGATACATTCCTGTAAACTTGTTTGGTTAGACCTGTGATATAGTATATAGCTTATGTTGGGCCATACAATAGTGTGTCTGAACCACACAAAATTAATCCTCAATTTTAGCACTATTGCAACATGCTGGAGCTTGTGGACAAATATACTGCCGCCTATTTTCACATCCTCCATCTTTTTGAAAATTCATGCTTTCGCTGGCTTTTTTGTGCTGCCCAGACATATTTAATCTTCCTGCATTTTCCAACAGTTCTGCCTCACTTGCCCAAAGCAATCACGCTGTTCCGATAAGTGGAAAGAGGAGAATTGGGGGTAGGGGTGGGGGAGAGGCATCTTAGAATGTTGTTCATTCGAGCATATCTATTAATCTACGGGTACTTGTTATAAATGATGACGGGTTTCATATCGAAAGCATCCGAGCACTTCAGAAGGAGCTCCGACGTGATCTAGTGGGTTATAATCAGCGTTACATCATTTGATTGAATAGGAGAAAAGGTGGGGGAGGATGGGATGTTTTCATGCTTTTATATTTATTTTTTTGTGTATGCCGCACACACGGGCATTTTCGCTGTTCTCGCTGGGTATTTTCCGACCTATGGAAAAAAACAACTGCATTTTATAGTAAAGAGGGCTTCTTCCGTACCATATAGCGAACCAATATGCCGTAGGGCACGTTTTCAGTGTTGATGGCTAGTTGTTGAGATCTTGCCTTTCCGTGTTTACGAGGAAGTAGCTTTCATTACGATGTGACAGTGACTCCAATTACAATTGCTGTGAGTGTTTTGTCCCAAAGAATAGTCACACTTGTATTTTTTTATTACCACATTGAATGCAGAGAGCGAATGTTCTAGAGTGAGAACAAGTTCGTATCCAAGCTCGAAGACTGATTTTTGGAAAGGTCTTTGATTATGGTTAAATTTATCACCAGATGGCTAAAAAAAGTTTTCTAGAGTGCGGTGAAGGGCATGAAGAAATTTGTTCCACATGAAACATCTGGCAGTCGCAGAGAAACGTCAGCCTTAGGCACTTTCACCAACGACGATTGCGTGATTGCTTTTGTGTTTTCGGGAAGTGAAGTTGGCAGAATAAGTTGCCCTGTAATTAGCACCCACATGGCGTTTCATTAGCGGCAATGACCCGGCGTGGCTAATAATCAAGGGACAGATTCAACTACCCGCGAAATTCAAGTTATTGTAATCAGCACGTTAACAGTTGTTTCAATGTATTTAACTATTATGTACGTTGTAATTGATTCGTGGTTCTGGCACGCAAAACAATCGAGCTTAGACTTCTTTATACTCATTAATATGGAATGACAGCAAGTGCAGTAAGTGCCTGCCTTCTCAATTTTTCCAAGTTCCAAATAGCAGGAACGTCACCTGTTCACACTGCCTTCCTGTCAGGTACATATATATTTAGCAATCTCCACTATATTGGATACATTTGCTTTTTTTTTGTAGGAAACATTGTCCTACCTTAGGAATCTTTCGACAGCTTTACATGCCCCGAGTACAAAAGGCACTATCACAGGCGTTTGCGCACATCTCTGTTTATCTGTTTTTGTAATTGCGAACTTGTTTAGCTAGCCGTGACTACACCGACCAAATTTCGAAAAATAAACAGTCAGGTGCCCTTGAAATCTAATAGGTCGCACAACTCAAGACCGGCATACTAAAAATGACAATCATATCAAATAGCGAAAAGGGCGGGTGCGTGTAGCAGAAATTTGTGCGACTCTGTAAGAACGTCGCCATCATCATAAACGGAGTATTCGGATCAGAAAGTAAAAATATTGAAAGTCTGAAAAAAAAGGGCTCGTAGAATGTTAGGTAACCTCACCGACAGAAATATAAAAAAAACGTGCAAGCGGAGGAAATTCACCACTAATGCTTCTCAAGAAGAAAAGAAAACGTAAAATGAATGAGAAAGGGAAAATATTTGAGCTCAGCAATTCAGGGGAACCGTCGCAGTCAGCGTCTTGTTGACTGGGGAAGTCGTGTGTGTTCACGCACCCTCCTTGATTGTCGAAAGAGATGTCAGCTGCAGCAGACGCACTTTCTCATTTTTAGATGCGGAGCATCTTATACTCGCGCCTTGTAGTGCGCCGTCCGTGCCGTCCGCGCCGTCCGCACCGCTTCTCGAACATTCGACAGCTGACGCGCGCGCATGCGCCGTCGCGCCGTCGCCCACTCTTCCACCATCTGTGCATCCCTTCCTCCTCTACACACCGCGCGCGCTTCACTCCTCCACCATCTGTGCACCCTTCCTCCTCTACACACCGCGTTCGACATCTACAATTCTCCTGATTCTCCAGTGGACGCGCATGTGGCGTCGCGCTTCGAGAACATTCAACAGCTGACAGTGCATGCGCCGTCGTGCTGTATATATACTCAAGGTCGGCGCTCGCTCGCTCAGTTGCCGCTCGTCGGTTGGTTTGTACGGCGCGTCGACGTCCAAGGTCGCGGTGAAATGAATTCCAACGAATCCACAAACACAATGATCGACGTCCCTTCGACCAGCGCCGCCCTTTCGCATACGTGTGTACGTGTTCACTCATTTAACACCCCTTCCTACAACCACGTTAACCAATTTAGCCATCGACCCAAGTAAGTCGCAATTTAACACCCCATTTCACAACCACGTTAACCAATTTAGCCATCGACCCAAGTAAGTCGCACTTTAACACCCCGTTAACCAATTATATGGTCCGCATCCTCCTCAGTGTTCCCCCGAAGGAAGCTGCGGGCAATTTTTTTTGTTGTTGTTGCTTCTTTGACACTAAAGCTGACGCAGGAAAGCTGTTCTCTTCTGTCGAGTGTACTTTTATCGTTGGTGCAGTCAGGGCAATAAGTTGTATTCTACACACGTATGCGTATGTATTCAGTTTCTCATTAAAATAGAATAAAAACCATTTGTTTAGATAGTGTACATTGAATTTCATTTTGTGGATTTTTCTCGCTTTGCTCGCTAAATTTTCCTTTCGGGAATAACAGTGCTCTTATTTTTGCTCCTAGGCAAAAAGGGCAGACGGACTGACAGCGTGTTTTGGGGGGTGGGGTAACTTTTCGTCTGGAGACCAACTCGGCGCAGCGCAGCTTGCTGGTTTTTTTTATATGCGATGAGAACTGTCCAAAATTTAGGACGGAGAACAGGTCAGTCATTAGCACTGTAATCCTCGAATCGGCGGTGGGGTGCCATCCTTAGAGGGCTTGAGCCCAACGAAGTGCAGGTGGCATGGACACAAGTAGAAACAAACTTGAAGGTTACAAGCCATTGTGTGCCAACCATATAAGGTATACGGCTGTTTACGTTACTTTAGCCTCATCGTACTACGCAATCTAGACATTTGAAAGAGAGCAATCATAATTATATATGATGAACAGTGAAGGAACGACACAATGAAATTACGTATAAATAACCGCGGGTCTATATACCATGCTGTTTTTTTCAGTGTAGACGGAGCGTGCACGTGTATTCATGTTCAGCAGCAGGCCCAATACGTTAAAAGGCTTGCTTGTTTTACTTCGTTTTCATCGCGATGGTGTGAACGTCTCAGATACCTCGTTACTTGAAGATTCTTTCAAGGTATAGTAGTGCTTGGCAACAGAGCTATGAATATGGCAATAATTGGAGGCAAAGAAAGACAATGGTTTGTCTGTTTGCTTGCTTTTTCGTCTCTTTCCTTCAACTATTTCTTTGTCTGCCTCGGCAAAACAGTGACTACGGTCCTCGGCTGCTGACCCAAAGATCACAGGTGACCCAAAGGTCACAAAGATCGTTCGATCGCGGCCAGAGCAGTCGCATTTTGATGTAGGCAAAATGGCAGAGGCCCGCGTACTGTGCGCTGTCAGTGCATGTTAAAGGACACTGATGGGGGAGATTTTCGCCGCCCTCCACTAAGGCATTCCTCATAATCATGTCTTGGTTTTGGAGCGTTAAACCCCAGATATCATTCTTATTATTACAAATGTTTCATTCTTGAGTGATATACTATCGCCAAGACAACGACAAAACGTGAGTTATTGTGCCGCAATAGTTACAGTACAGAACCAACGACTGGGCACTCAGCGAGAACAATAGAGTTGCAGGTACCGAAAATTGGGAAATGCAGCCTTCTAGGCAGCTTCAAGTCAGCTGGAGTGACGAAAATGGGAAGGTTGTGGAGAATGTTTGCAATCTGCTCGCACAGAGTACGGTAACATTCAGGGGCGAACCCCCTTACGCCGGGGGTCGTACTTCCCGTGTCGTCGTAGTCATCGTAGTTGCATTGCTCGCCAGTTGCATTGCATTGCATGTCAATAAAAACGGTGTCACGGCATATCCACAGAGTGAAAGATGGTGAGTGGGACGAAGCGTCCATCAGTCCGTCCGTGCTTCACTGCAACCGTCCTTGCGCCACTCTGTCTGTGCATCCTACCATCCGCCCGTTCATCCACTTTGCCCCACGCGTCATCATTCGCTAGTGTATATGCTGTGATTATTTTATCATTAGGGAAGGCATTGGTCCAGCAGTAAACATCAGGCAGGCTGATAGGGAAAGTAATGAAGATGCTGGTAAAGCATTAGTATGTCTACAAGTTTCCTTGATGTTTAAAAGAACGATTCATTACAGACTCCAGCTGGTGTTGACAAGTGGTAAAAAAATTAATGCCGTACACAATTTCAGAGTTGCCAATATGACAGGTGCTGCTAAAGCACAAAGTCTTGTGCATACATGCGCGTTCGTTCATGTTCTTTCTTTGTATTTGAGCAGAGCACGTTCAGTGTCGACCTGTGACAGTTCTGAGTTCACCTTGTGTACGTTGTTCTTGTGTGTCTTTTCTGCTTCAATAACGTGCTGCAACTTTCGAGCGGCTTGCAGTTCTTCCCGTCACCATACTATTTGTCGCTATATCATTCATTACTTCAAGATTATGGTGAAACAATGCACAACAAGTGCTGAAGTACCCTGTGTAGTCGCTCTTCACTTTTTTTCTATACCGGACGATTGCCATGACAGAGTGATCAACCACGTTTTTGTTTTATTTCAAAAGGTCTCGAGAAGTCCTGATTCTTGGAGATTATACCATATTTAGCCTGGGTCAGGAATGCTCAGCGCAAAATGCACCTCATTTTTCGAGAAGGTTCGTGATTATTTCATATCATTATGCCAAAATTGCGCGCAAGACGTGAAAACTAAATATTATTCCATAGCTTGCGCGAGTAGTAGCAATAAGGGAGGTATATGCTACGCGAAATGTATTTATAATAATACCGACACGCTTTGCCGCTTGTCAATTAATCGGCGGCCAACATTCCGTTCGCCGCTATATGTGCTTTTGTACTCTTACTTTTTGGTTACCACCCATAGTTTCGGCCAAATTAACATTTTGATCTGACCTCGTGACATCATGGTCACGGGGCCATGACGCAGATAAAAGGAACAGATTGGATGTTCGGGTTAATTTGTGTAATGGGTATAACTTGTGGCCACGTAAATGGAAACTCAGATTACAGCTTGACACTGGCACCAGAAGGCGGAAAATCTATATACCTCCCATATATTCGCTCTCGCATGCTGATACGCAACGGCAGCACCGCTTTTGCCACTGGCGGTTGCCCGGCATCCAACAAGAAATAAATCACGAACAGAAAATTTCATGACGTCACTGCTGACGTTCCGAAATAGAGGGAAAGAATAAAAAATTAAAAGAAGAAGGGTTGCCGCGTAGGTTCCCCTTTCCCACTTCGCATGCAAGCAGCATGCGCTCGCGCCTTTTTTTTTTTTCAGGCCCTCTTGTCATTCGTGCGATGCCGCCTTTTGTTAAATTTTGTTATTCTTTTTCTTCCAAATTCTGTTCTTGTGCTCTGAAGAGGCGAACGTTAAGCTTACTGATGTCTCAGTGTAAGACGAAACTCAATCGGCACAAATAAAATGAACTTTTATTACACCTTTCGTATAAAACAAACACATACACATAGTGTAAACGTGTCAATCTATAAAATCAGCTTTAACTTACAACTAAGATACGTCCATAATAAGCGAAACTTCAACCCAGAATATCATAGTCAATGCAAAAATTATCGATGATCGTGAATAGGACACGTCGTATTTGACTCAATCAAGTTTGTTATGACGGAGTACATTGTTTTCCTAAAGAACTTCCGTACCAAACGAGACTGAAGTTCAGAGGCACGGAGAGGCTTGAAGCGATCACTAGTTTTTCAAGAAAGAACGTCGGTGGAAACAGTGTTCCGGCAAGTTGACTTGTCCTCGTCAGGGCAACGGCATTGCCGTAACGAACTTAACTTGTCAAAACGTTGGCTCCACCGACATTTCTCTATATAATATTTAGAAGCATCTAGTTCATCACATGTATTTGAGTGATAGTTTTAGAGGTTAAGGCTCACATAGTTATAAAGAGCGCCTATAAAATTTTATGAGCAAGAAGCAGCCTATAATTACTTGAAATCATTTAAACTACAAGTCAAAAGTAAAGGAAGCTAAAACTATGTAGTCGAGCCAACTCGAATTCAAGCCTTTCAATCAACGCATTTTCCCGACAGGAGCTTGGCGGGCGTCTTCAGCAATTAAACAAGCGACACCATATTTCTGCCTGTCCAGTCAGGCTTGCAGAGAAGTAGGTTTACTCATGTACTCATGCCCCGCCGCGGTGGTCTAGTGGCTAAGGTACTCGGCTGCTGACCCGCAGGGCGCGGGTTCAAATCCCGGCTGCGGCGGCTGCATTTCCGATGGAGGCGGAAATGTTGTAGGCCCGTGTGGTCAGATTTGGGTGCATGGTAAAGAACCCCAGGTGGTCTAAATTTCCGGAGCCCTCCACTACGGCGTCTCTCATAATCATATAGTGGTTTTGGGACGTTAAACCCCATATATCAATCAATCATGTACTCATGAAATCAATACTTGCTCAAATATTGGGTCCAAGTTTTTGTGTTCAACAGTTGCCTTTAGGAAACGCTGAGAAACCTTTCCATAACTAGAAATCGTCGGGTTAGTACACCGCAGAGAACATGTGTTGCCCAATTAGGCCATCTTCGACAAATGAGTGGTTCACTTGTTCGGCGTAGCTTTCTGCGGCTTCCATTCTCTGCCCGCCACCACTTGATGTCTTTATCTTTCCCGCCATTGGCATGCGCGCCAACCGAGCGAGACAACTGAGTGCGATCTAAGTTCAAATATCGCTGAGCGAGGGGCGAGAAGGAGAGGAGGCAATTGCTACGAACTCAAGTCAATCACTTCCTGTGCTTCGCCTGATTTAACGTTAACAAAATAAGGAATAGGAAAACACAAACAAAAAGAGAAGTTCTTTACAGGGGTATTAATTTTTTTATTTGTGAAAACCTATGAAAGCCAATAAATGTGAACATTCACATCGCCCTCACTCTATTTAACCGGATCTTAGAATGCCCGGCGATCTCTACGAGCGTGCACGTTCCCTAAAACCGAAACTGGCACCGAGTTTCCGGGGCCTGCTGGCACTGATTGCGGCGAACCTCTAAAGCGTCGGCTGTCGATCAACTGACAGCGGCGAAGGGCCGCGGCATGTATCCACGCGTCGTCAAATATTCCCGCAATATCAATGGTCTTCGCGCAAGCTCTGCGATAATCTCGAGTGCTCGCGTCTTGCGGGCAATCGTAACAGAACGAGCTACAATGATCGCGAACCTTCTCGAACAATGAGGCGCAGTTGGCGCTGAGCATTCCTGACCAAGGCCTTGTGGGCGACAACCGAATCAAAACAAAAGTAATGTAAGACACGTGCGCGGTAGTATATTGTGTTGGGTTGTGAACTTTGTTTTGCCTTCATCATTACTTCTTTGTGGTATAAGGTCTAACCTGAAGTTGGCAAAGATGAAGTCTATGCTCGTTCGCTTGGTGGTTGTTGCTTGCCTGCAATCATCTACTGCACAAGCCAATCGTTTCCCGTAATCGTCATCATCTCCATTGTCATAGTCGTGGCGTACCCTGCATGTGCTGTGCCCTGATGGCAGAAAGAGAACGCGTGTCCAGCACGCGCTTGAGTTTCAAGGTCACCAGCATCATCGTGAGCAACACCTATGGTGCACGCCAACGCCACCAACGGACAAACCTTGGCCTTAGGAGCTCTGATGTTAAAGCGCAAACAAAAAAAAAGTTGAGCCAGCTACGCTTCGCGGACACTGACGAAATAGTGGCCTGCAGATGGAGTGAGTGAAGTGGGTGGACGTGTAAATGAAGGAGAAATGAGAAGGAAAGAGTGGCGGGAGCAGTGGTGGGCGTAGTGGTAAGTTGTGGTAGTTGTGTGCGGGGAGAGAAATGGGCGGAGCGTCGCATATTCCTTTAGGAATTTACCCACTTTCTGTGAGTAAATGTCACGATGATCTAGAATCTATGACAGCCCTCGCACATTAAAAGGTTCACTTAGAATAGTGTCGCTGCTAGAAACTGGTGGGAACATGGCAGCGCTTCTGCATTAGCAGTAGCGTGGTAAACGCGCCTAGTTTTTTTTTTTTACTTTACAATTTTTCTTATGTGCCTCCACACATGTTGACCTTGTTAGTCAGCACGCATCAGTGGCTGTGTGCGTGTCCGTGCGTATTATGTAAGTTGTACACAAATAGTGTGACTCAGCTGGTTCAAGTTTTCTTTTCCCCCTTGGTTGTGAATGTGAGTGTTAGGTACGATAAAGAACAGAGAACGGCACGTGCGCCTCTCATTCAAAGGTTCTTGCAGTGACGGAAATTCCAAATTAATCCATGTGTTTTGGCTGTGAGTACCGACGCACAAACACAAAGACGCCGCGAACGGCTGGTCGATACACGGCGCGCAAGCAGCCAGAAAAATAGAGGGGTGGGCGAAAGGGAACAGAGGCATTCTCGAAAACGTTTAGCGCAAACGAGACGAAGCGCAAAGAGCAGGACACAAACAGAATAGTTTGTACAGAACGGAACAGCCCTGCTCTAACACCCGAAGTTTATTGAAGCGAATTTGAACCACCTTTCAAATGAACAACGCTTGCGCACAAATTACCTGCCATCAAAGAGCTCACGCAGCTTACAATCCAAAAGACAGACTGTTCGCGTCTCCTTCTTTGTGGTTCGCCTCGTCGAGCTGAACGTTTTCAAGAATGAAACAGTCAGGCAACGATGCGCACACCACTGTCACGTAGCGTGCACACCTACACGCCCTAAAAGAATGCATAGGATATTCTAAACACAGACTCGCTGTTGTCTTAATCATTTACAAGTGTACTTTGTATGATAACACGGTACGTGATGTGAAAATTGAAACGTAGTGGCCGAAACGTGCATTGATATAGAAAGAGGGCATGAGCCGAGAAAGTGGCATTGTGTGTACGCACCTGTTTGTGAGCATGACGTTGCGAAGCACCCACGTTTGCGAGAGGCTGTCCCTCCCTACTGCGTTTACCTCAAATCTCATTACGACCGAAGGATTGAATAGATGATTATCCATAAAGGTGTACAGATCGGCACGTGTTGACAGAAGCTGTGTGCTGCCGTGCCGCATTGTTTGTAGTACTCAATAGGGCTTGTATTCTGACGGTAACTCAAATATGGCAGTATGTCACACTTCCGTGCCCAGAGCTGCTGGCCGATTTCGTGCGCTCAGTTTGAGCGGTTTATACAGTACTTCATGAAAGTATAGGCGACACGCTCCTTGAATTGATCATGAGGCGATGAAGCAGCGGAAAGCTTACACAATTAATTTAGAAGCCCTTTCAACGTGCTAAAACCACCAATTGTGCAAGGAGATATATAGCCTGTAAGTTTGCGTAAAAAGGGTAAAAATCTGAAATAAAACGTTACCGTCGCAGAGAAAAGGAAATAGAGATTACGTCATTTCATACTCGTCTTCCTGAAACAACAGGAAGTTTAAAGACATTCTCAAATTTCTCTTATCAGCCAAGTGTATTTATCTCTTGCTCTTTTCAGCAAACTATACCGGCCTACCTGTCACAAAGCTACGATGTCACGTTATGACGTCATTTTGTTGTAAGAAATTCTGGCGCATTATGAGGTTGTGATGAAGCATATGGCTACGTCACTACGCAATTTTTTTTTCATCTATTGCGTTCGCTCAGACGCCGGGTACGGTACGTCACTTATGTTTCAAGAGGTAATTAGAGCTTTGGACTGAACAAAAAGAAAGATAAACTTAGATTTCTTGGTATATCACGCAAATATAAGACCTAATTACCAAACAAATCGACCGTGCGTTTCGTGCTGAATTAAAACTGTTGAACGTGCGCCCACTATTTATAGAGTGATTATGAAATACCACAACGTATTCGTTTCCTTGAAAAATTAGAACATGCATGGCGTGATGACTAAAATGCTGTGCGCAATAGGAAAGTTTCAAACTTCGCAACGCAGCTGAGTTTGAAGCAATATGAGAAAAAAAATACTTCGTTGTATGTGGGAAACGCTGTAAGTCTTCTTATAAACATACAGTCTACGCACATATGAGCATCACCTACAAGATGATTTTGTTAAGGTCAAACATGTTGGCAGATCTGTGGTTGCTATATTGAAGCAATTTAGCAAGACTTTGTCGCCAGCATCATTACAAAACATTCGGAAGAATTGATTGATATGTGTGCTGTAACGTCCCAAAACCACCGTATGATCATGTGAGATCTGACGTAATGGAGGGTTCAGGAATATCGACCACCTAGGGTTTGCCCCTCCAAGCGCCCGTCCGTCCATCTGTCTGTCACTCACACTAGCGCCACCTGCTGAGTGAGGCATACGACTAGGTGGATACAATCTTGTCACAAGAAGACATGCATGAAGAGACCCGCGGCTTTCGGAGCTTCACCTCTGAAAATCGGTAATCTTCACGAGTCTTCGTCCACGGGTACTGTTGAAGAAGTGACGGGCTCGCAGTGCGTACCCAGGGCGCACAGACGCGCCGAAAAGCTCCAAGGCGTGACGTGCGCCAGCAGCCGTGTATGTTATTTTAAATTTCCCCCATATGTGTTGCTTGTGCTTATACATGCATCGCCATTGCAGTCTCACACTTACAGTAAAGTATTGTTAGATACTGTTATGATATTGCCGTCACAAGGGAATGAGTAGTTCCAAATAGCTCGCTAGGTGCAGTAAAGTATTGTAGCCAAACACATTGATTGAACGGTGTTAGAAACTGTTATATATTGCCGTCACAAGGGAATGAGTAGTTCCAAATAGCTCGCTAGGTGCATCTCTCTCAGTGGTGGTCTAGTGGCCCTGGTGATGTAATGTTGACCTGAAGGCCATGGTATCGAATGTCAGCCGTATTTGGATGGAGAGCAACTCAAGGCCCGTGCACTTGTCTTCAGCTTTATGTTAAAGAACACTAGGTGGTCGAAATTTCCAGAGCTCTCGACTACGGCGTCTAACAACGTCACGTGGATTCGGGTCGTCACACCCCAACGAATTCATTACTGAATAGAGAGAGATATATATGGCATGGAGAAAGGCAGGGACGTAAACCACAATACATCGCGAAATAGCGGCAGGGACCGTGTTTGCGTAAGATTTCATTAGATCTATAGGGAAACATAGCTTACTACCTTTAGGCACACTTGCTCAAAAGCGCGCATGCTGCAGAAGAGCTTTCCACAAACCAAATGGTGGCTAGCGGCCGGGCGCTCGTGAAAAAAGTAGACCTCGAAAGGAAACGCTGAACCTATGAGCAAATAAAAATATTTACCGGTGTCCACACCAGTCGAAGCTTGGGGTGAAAAGCTTGGTAGCGGAGCGTACGTCGTGCATGGTGGTTGAGACGAACAGTCGTTAACGTGCTCACTCATAGCTCTGGCCTCGACGTCTTCCATGCCGCGTTTGAAGCGATGCTCCGCAAAGTTGACGCTAATAGAAATGTACCACACGCAATCAGGTGAGAGCGCTCGTAGTGGCGTTTGCTATGTTCCCAAAAGTGCGATTGAAGTAAGCGCCGCCTGGAGGGTATTTGAAATGCGCAATCAAGAAGCGGCCGGCTGTAGTCGGCGCATGCGCTGCGAAAGAAAGGGTCACGTAGGAGATTCGTCCGTGTATGTTTATCTCTGATAACGCGTGAGTTAGCAGTGGACAGTTTTAGGGACAAAACTCCTTATAGCTCCACCCGTTCGTCCCCCGTAGTATGTAACAAGTATAACATGTTGACCACCAAGGTGGTGCCGGTGAGAGACTTCATCTGTGCGTTGCTGAACAATAAAAAATAGTGCTCAATGTACATGTCAATGGCTGCTATTGGGGAATGAGAGACAGGAGCATTCGGCTTTTAGTTAACGCGCAGGCTGCGATCACCATTAGCAGCCATTGGCATGTACATTGAGCACTATCTGACACGAAAGGGTTGCTACGTTATACTCGCTGGGTGTAATCTCCTTAGTTTTAGAAAGGTTTAGCGAGCCTTGAGCCGCAGTGCCATGAATACAATGAACTTGTATATACCATGAATGAACTCGAGGTGGTTAAAAATGGGAAGTAGATACGAAGCGCAAGCCGTAAGAAAGTAAAAGCCGAATTCTCCGCCTCTCATTTCCCATTAGCAGCCATTGGCATGTACATTGAGCACTATCTGACTGAAGAAGTTTGCTACGTCATACTCGCTGGGCGTAACCTCCTTGGTTTTCGAAAGGTTTAGCGAGTGTTGGGCCGCAGTGCCATGAATACAGTGAACTAGTATATACCATGAACTTGGGGTGGTTAAAGGTGGGAAGTGGACCCGAAGCGCAAGCCATAAGAAAGTGTGCGTGTGCCACCTCTCGTTTAGTCCTTGGGATGTCCGCTGGATGGCGGTGCTTCTATATAGGGAATATATGATGAAAAGATGCGAGATGGTGGTACTTGGAGTGTTGAATAGATGGACGAACGGACACATAGACAGATGCATGGATGGACGCATGAACGGACGCAGGGGCGGCTGCATGGACGAACGCAGGGACGGACGCACGAACAGACGCACGCACGGACGGGCGGATGGACGCCTGGACGGTCACATTAACGGACGCATTGACGGACGGAAGCAAGAACGAATGGACGGACGAATTCTTCGCCCCACTCTCCATCATTCACTCCATGGATATGCTGCCATTTTTTTCGTAGTTCGAGGACTGCAGGCAGTTTGACATGTGCAGAGTGCATCAGAGTGGAAATAGTTCATATGAATTCAATGGCAATTTTCACGTTGGTCGCGTTTTGTCGTGCTCTAGGGCGTAGATTCGATTCCCGACTAAGACGGCCGCAGTTAGATGAGGGGGGCGAAATGTACGAAACACTCGTGTATTGCGATGTATGTTAAGGAATTCAAACTGGTCAAAATGAACAGCCCACCTCCCACCATGCGCACACACACAAGCAAGCACACATGCAAACACACACAAACACACTATAACGCACTCGTGGTTTTGGCACGTGGTTATCGACAGGTATTTATCTGCAACGTTTATTCGAAAAATAATAAATTTCTGCAACTGATGTGAACACGAGGGATAACACTAGAAAGTGCGGTGCCGCTA
Organism: Rhipicephalus microplus; assembly: GCF_043290135.1. Classification (NCBI taxonomy): domain Eukaryota; kingdom Metazoa; phylum Arthropoda; class Arachnida; order Ixodida; family Ixodidae; genus Rhipicephalus; species Rhipicephalus microplus. Next base: position 73,306,643 of record NC_134709.1, on the reverse strand, counting down.
CTGTGTTTTTCTGTGCCCTTTCAATGCAGGAACCATAAATGTTGCAAAAACAATGTCAGTACAATTGAATCCGAAGAGTGCCACGAGAAACGTGGATTGTGTCCTATTTGAGTCACATCCAATGACAGCCGCCACTAGCTTGATGCCATCACATTTGCGCTCATTCCATTTTAGTTGCGCTCTCGTCTTCTTTCCCGTGCACTACCGCTCAAGCACTCAAACACGGGTTTCCGAATAATAAAAATCAACCATGTGAAAAATGAAACAGGTACGATATTGACGGTTCAAGTGAAGAGTGATATGAGATACATATGATAGCAGAACAATCAACACACTCCATACTTGCGTGAAGGGCGAGTTCATTTATAGAAGGGATGATTTTCTCCACAGCAGCGTGCCTCAATATGTGCGTACCCATTAGAGCAGGCATTCTCAAACTTTCCAGCCTTGGGGAACGCCAATAGCACTTCCAGCCTTGGACAACATCAACGGAAGCCCTAAGGTCTTTTTTTGAACAGGGGGTGAATAGAAAAGCCGAAAGGGAGGCAGGGGGGTTAGGTGATAAATCCGCTCGACGCGCGCAACCACAAAGTTACCACTGCCCACCTTCGGTTGTTTTTTTTTTCTTTGTGATCAAATTATATCTCCTTTATTGTACACCCGTCGGCGAAACCAGTCGAGACGCGTGATTGGCGACCGCAATCAGATAAAACTTATAAAACGTCATTGTCTCGCCGTCCGATGTCTCGCGTCTGGTGTCGAAACATCGCTGCCACGTGCTTATATTTTCACGACCCCCAGCTGATGTCTCGCAGAGGGCTGGATGATTACATGCAGTGTCATGCAGTAGCGTTCACTGTCCGTATTCAAACTGTCGCGAACTCAGTTGGACGGGCCCGCGTTGGCGGTTAAGGGCACACCACTGCTTTTGCATTTACCAGACAGATAACACAAAACAGCAAGACTTTTCAACATGTTAGAGTAGTCTGAACAATGCTTTTCGACTCAATACCTCTTCGATGTCAGACCCCTCAGTATCAGAGTGGTGAGGAGATATTACCGATCTCGATTGCGAAAAAACGACGCCATCAGACAGATTTAGAATACTGTACGCAAAGCTTGCGGGGGTAGCGTCAGCGTTCGTCACTCAACGGGAACCCACTGGAGGTTAGCGTCCGACGCATCCCCAACTCAAAGGAGAAGTTCTGCGTTGCGCTGTTGAAAAGCTTTATATATTATTCCGCACCGGTTGGTGGAAGCTTAGGTAGTGGGGAGCGTGGACAACTGCGAACTTTTTAAAGAACCTTACGACACCGCCCGGTCACCACTTTTGATGTTTGCTTGCGTTTTGGCAAAAAAGGTTGACTAAAAGCAAGCGCAAGCAAAACACCATAATGTATTTATTGTCAAATCGAGACAGTGTTGCAAAACTGTGCGTGAGAAAAAAAATGCTTGAACAGGATCTTTCAACATGGTGCTCGCGCTGAGAAGACGTAGTAACAAAGGTTGGCCGAGGTCCATACGCTATAAATGGTATTTGGACTCCCAGGGCAGCCATCACGGTGACGATAATGATGTGCGAAGGTACAAAGCGAAGCATGAAGGTAACAGAAAAGATAGCCACTAAAAGATGCAAATACAACGTGCTCTTCCGCAGGGCAGAGCATGCTCGTCTGCGCACGTAGGAAGAGCATTCTTTCACTCTTTTTTTCTGTCGACGCCATGCGGCTTTGTCGGTAGCGTAGTGAGGTTCGTTAAGTTTCAACGATCGGTGCTGGTGGGGCGCCTCTGGGAAATGGAAAGCTGACCTAAGGAGTTTTGCCCGAAGAGTGACTTATTGGAGGAACACAACGTACTCAGTCTTCGAAAGGCAACTGTGTGAATCATGAGGCCCTGTGTGTAGGAGAATTGCATGAAGTGTGGTGCGTCAGGGGAAAACGTATGACAAAAAGCAGTGCTTTTTTTTTAAGTGAGGAGTTCCGTTTTGTTCTCTAATAACTGTCAAGCTGTATAAAAGTTCATGTCTATATTACCTTGGCTGTTCCATGTCGATAAGTTCTGCAGTGAAAAAAAAAGAACAATTTAGGTTCCCCATAATGAACAATCAGTAAAAAACGTTATAGCACACTGAAACAAGTTGAAATATCATGGCAATGTCGAAGTAACTTGCAGCAGTGCACACTGCAATAAAACGTTCACACGCACACCTTTGTAGGGGTCTTGATTGAGAATTGGGGATTTCCGTGGGGGTGGCGGCGGCGTATTTAAAATTCACCGTATGAGCCGAAATACGGCCTTCTAAAGTGAGGAGGGCACATACCTGTTTTTATGCACTATTTTCTAATATTCAGTGCTCTCTCGATCAGGCTGGTTGGTAATGAGCCATTTCTGCTATGACAGCCTTCAGTTTTATGGAGGCCGCTTGTCAATAAACACTGCAACAATTCGATTTCCCTTGTATATAAGCGCGTGACCGTCCCTGCGCAACCTGGCATAAAGAAAGATGTGAAAGTTAGTAGGGGCAGTTGTGAAGTGCTATAGAGAGGAAAACGGAATAACGGCAAAGAAAGAAAAAAAAAGTAGATGTGTGCACAAGTGAATGTTCGCTTCACCTCATTATGAGCGACGAGGCAAGAGGTCCGGAATTTTATTAGGTTCTTTTTGTCGAGCCCATGGCGCCCTAAATTATTCTTTCTTAATAGACTACATATGTGTAAACTATAAGGTACTGAATACTTCAGAAAGAACCTGCATTTGCTCAACGAACTCAGAAGTACAGCATCCCAGACTGACACTATCACATATTTTTACCGATCTTCACCTAGTCAACTAGGGGAAATGACGTGTTCTCGCTGGAGAAAAAAAGATTATCGCGATGTCTTTATATTGAGTCGCTCTTCATACAGACCACTCGGCGCACTCTAAGTGCAGCGACGGCATTACAATCAGCAAATGCGCGCTGCCTGTGAATTCGAATGCTTAGTTTATCTGTCGACGTTGCTTTACGATGGCTCACGCCAGCCATCGACATACCATTAGGTTGATGTGCCTGACAACTGGGCAGAATATAAATGCACGAATGCAGACATGGGGTCGACGTCCGGGCGTGGTGGCAGAGATTTTCAGGCCTTCATACTGCGACAGCAAGACCAACGTTTGATCAGTGAACTAAACGCGGGAAGGAGTGGGCTGATGCGGGAGTGACAACTCTGAAAGCATCGTCATAATAGGCTTATCCTGTCAGCGATAGCAAGAAAGCCCCGTGTGTTCGGCAATTAACTGGAGTGCACTGCCTCATTAGCATTGAACATCTTTATTTGCCATCATTTCAGCATGCGGTATTTCTCCGAAGCTTTTTAGCTGTCTGAGCGTTCCCGGCGTTGGCGCCGTGCTCGTACCCATCTTACATATTGTCCTGTGAAATAACAAGCGCTTGGAGTGGATGATCTCTCTGTTAATGGGGCACGGTTACATATACAGAGCGCAAAATGCTCATATGGAGTAAGAAAATGAAAGACGCTTCCGTCATTGCTTGATACGTTACCAAGAAACTTTGCCAATCCACCCGACATGGTTCAGTTCTGCTTAGAGTTTTCATTTCCGTGGGCACTGATTCATATACGAGTGTTTTATTGCCTGTCCTTGTTTTTCTGGTAATGATGGTGAAAAGGGCGCAGAAAATGTTGAAAGGTGAACCAAACTCCTATCCGGTTCGCTACCTACCCTCGTGTGTGTGGAAATTTTAAACTCATAAATCCCAAAACGTTTGTTTTACCTTTTGCATGAAGCGAAAGTTTGATTGGTTGGCTTACGAAGTTAATGCCTGGAAAGCAACACAGGCTGTGAAAAGTGATGTAGTGGAAGGCGTTTGAGCTTTTTGGAGCCCTCCACAGTAGAGTACCTCATCATCCTATTGTAGATTTGGCTCGTACAACCCTAGCAATTAATTAAGCATGCTTTATTTCTATATTCAGCAGCAGTGCAGTTACTGCTCACAGTTGTGTTCGTGGACGTTACACTTTACTGCGTTGTTTGCGTTAATGCAACAAGAAGTCAGATATAGCATTGCTGCCACCGAAACTGTCGTGTGAGGAGTCGTTCGGGCAGAGCTATTTAGAATTAACAGGCTAGTGCAATGACAGTGCCAAACGCATAGAGCTAGTACTCAAGAAATAGAAGACCGCATGCCTACGGGGTGGTTGTATCATGTGTTCTACGGGGGTATGCCGTTCTTACTACGGGTGGTTATCTCCATAAAAACGTTTCAATGCTTTACAGCCTTGGTAATGCTTGCTCATACATACACTGGTACTCATTACTGCCCAACGATAAGTCAAAGTCTTTTTGGGAACACCTTTTTTTGTTGATATTTTCAACCAAAAAAACATTTTATTATTTGAAATAGTGAATTTGTAGGCTAGTCGGATTCACATTTGGCATAGAAGAGTGATGCATGGAAGGAAAGGTATGGTCTTTTAAGTTTACTCCGTCTTTCCTTGTAAGCCTTCGCTCTTCTATGCCAAAAACCATTAATTATATATTGAGCAACGTCCGGACACTTTGTCATGTTTTTGAAAATCAGTTGATTCAATGAAGACTCAACAACAACGTCAACAACAACTCAACAGTCATTTTTCAAAGGGACACCGCAAAGCAAAATAAGATACGCCTGTGAATTGCACTTCAAGCAGAACTCCATAATCAACATGGAAGCCGACGTACGGTAACACAGAGTGAGATATCCAGAATGAACACAGGAGGTGCCTCAGACAGGCTGGCCAACATTTCGACAGGATGACCTGATTTTGCCTTTGACAAATATAGGTACTCCTATAAAAAAGTAGATCAGCCTACCTGAAGCACTTCCTCTGTTCATTCACAACATCGCACACCAAAAAAAATCATGAGGGTCCCACAGATTAAATAGAGACTCCGAGTAATATTCTGCTATTTTCGTGTGAAGAGACCAATCACGCATTTTTTTCATTTTCAAAATTGAAGGAACGCCCCTCAAAAGACGAGAATATTCACACGTATACCAATACAAGTTGGCGTTGGTGGCGTTTCCCTAGAGAAATGATTCTTTTAATCTGTACTCACTACAACAATGTGAGAAAAGGCAAAAGGCTAGCTTCTAGTTTTTTTTTCAAATTATGAGATTCAAAGGCCGAGCACACCAATATGTGAAAAAAATGGCAGCATATCCACGGAGTGAATGATAGACAGTGGGGCGAAGCATCCGTCCGTCCTTTCGTTCTTGCTTCCGTCCGTCCATGCATGCGTCTGTGTGGCCGCCCGTGCATCCATCCACCCGTGCGTGCGTGCGTATGTTCGTGCGTCCGTCCCTGCGTTCGTCCGTGCATCCGCCCCTGCGTCCGTTCATGCGTCCATCCATCCATCTGTCTTTGTGTCCGTTCGTCCATCTATTCAACACTCCAAGTACCACCATCTCGCATCTTTTCATCATATATTCCCCATACAGAAGCACCGCCATCCAGCGAACATTCCAAGGACTAAACGAGAGGTGGCGCACGCACACTTTCTTACGGCTTGCGCTTCGTGTCTACTCCCCACCTTTAACTACCTCTAGTTCATGGTATATACTAGTTTACTGTATTCATGGCACTGCGGCCCAACGCTCGCTAAACCTTTCTAATTAAAGAAGGTTACGCCCAGCGAGTATAACGTAGCAACCTTTTCCTCTCAGATAGTGCTCAATGTACATGCCAATGGCTGCTAAGGGGGAATGAGAGACAGGAGAATTTGACTTTTAGTTAGCGCGCACGCTGCGCAATTTTTGTTGTTCAACAACGCACAGAAGAAACTCCCATCGGCACCACCTTGGAGATCAAAATGTAAGAATGATTACACACTACTACTACGATTACGAGGGACGAACGAGTGCAGGTATAAGAAGCTTCGCCTCTAAATAGAAATTGGCAGATCCCACGTACAGTGAGAATCGATGATATGCGAAGCAAGAATGAGAAAGGTTGATTTGTAATTTTAAAATCTACACAACGTTACGAGGTGGAGGTAAATGATTCCGTACATGTCTTCCCCGTCATGATTATCATGTTTGAATTTGTCGTTTACCTTCGTCATCTATTCACGTCACGTGATACCAAACTTAGTATATGTGGAGCTAGCAAAACGGCCGTGAGCACGCTATCAGCCTGGTATGTTGTCATGTTCTTGGATGACACGCTTGTCAGAAATATTATGTTTTCACCAGTCATATACTTTTTTTCATCTTTTGGCGTCACGTAACACTAAATTTGATATATGTGGAGCTAGCGAAACGGCAGCGAGTGCATCAAGAAGCGCCCAATATACTATAATGTAGCGTTGACGGACGCTGGGCATAGCGACGCTACGTTAGCAAAACGCGAGCACTCTATAGCCTGACGCCAGATGCGATGGGCGCGACCAACGTCCGTCGGCGCAGCCCTGCGGCAACTGGCCCGAAATGCGACATGCTGCATTTCGTGCCGATGCGTTGCCCAGACACCACTGCGTCTCCCTCTTTTCTTGACGAAGGAGCGCCAGACGCGCTGAAACGCGCATGCGTCAAAGCAACGCAGCGCGACGCGTGCATGCGAGTATAAGGCAGGACCAGCGCCCAGCGTGGCAACGTCGTTGTGACACGATGAAATGAACGCTGGCGAGCACGCGCACCCCGTCACGTCGAAATGTATTGACACCTTGACTGTTGCATCTAGTCATGTTCTCACATGACACGCATCTCACTATTATCATGTTTGCACCAGTCACATACCTTCGCATCCATTGACGTCACGTAGTACCCAATTTGGCCTATGTAAAGCTAGTGAAAAGGCCGCGAGCACATCATGAGTGTGGCATGTAGTCACGTTGTTACATGGCACGCATGTCATGAATATCGCGTTTGGATGTGACATTTTCCTTTGTCGTCCGTTCGCATCGCGTAATACCAATTTTGGTACATGTGAAGCGAGCGAAACGGCCGCGAGCACTTCATGAGCGTAGCACGTAGTCATGTTGTTACATAACAGGCATCTCATGTTTATTATGTTTGCACCAGTATCATATCTTCGTCATCCATTCACGTACCGTAATACCAAATTTGGTACATGTGACGCTAGCGAAACGGCCACGAGTGCATCATGAGCGTGGCATGTAGTCATGTTGTTACATAACACGCATGCCATACATTTCATGTTAGGGTCTGTCGCTTGTGTTCGCCATGCAATCATGTCATACCATATCAGTTTTGCAACATGCCATGTGAGCGATACCACTGCAAAAGCTGCAGGACCATGAAATGTAAATCATAACATTTATGACAAACATGTCATGATTTTGATGTTATCACTAGTCAAACATGTTCTTCGTACAGTTATGTTATGTCATACCAAGTTTGAGATTGATACCACTTTCAAAACGGCCAGGAGAGCTGAACGTCGTAGGCGGCTAGATAGATAGATAGATAGATAGATAGATAGATAGATAGATAGATAGATAGATAGATAGATAGATAGATACGCTCAAAGTCACCGAAGTTCGCTAAGAAATGCTTCGCATTTAATAATTTGTGGGGTGAGAACTGGCAGCAACGAGATGGGTGTAATGTTATGCGCACGCTGTGGCGGAGTAGTGGAATCAGTGATCGTGGATGCCCACCTGCATGTAAGTAGCAAAAGGAACTTCACTGCATGAAGACGTATTTCCGCAGAATCTACAGTGAGGCTACTCTAACAATTTTTTTCGTTTATTTTTATGCCCAGATAATGCTAACGAGGCGTATTGCGTGTGGTCGCGAAAGGCGCGAAATACCAGGCTATCAAATACTAGGCGCCATTGGGTGCTCTGTGAAAGCTCGAGCATGAAGATACCCAGAACCGAGCCTTCCTGAAGTCCAGTGGACATTTGATTAAATTGAAGCCAGTATTTGACGACTAATCAAGGTTCGTGTAGGACCGGTGTACCCATACGCCCGGTGATAACGACTGAGATGAGAAATCGGTGCAATATCAGTTTCGTTCGTTTTGTGGCAGATGGATATATTTCACTGCACGGTCCTGGTTATAATCACGTACAGCGCGGACACTCGCACTATGACGGCTTGGTGAAAATTACAGCTTCCATGTGTTAGCGAGCTATTCTGGCTCCTTTCTCGTAAAGGAGAGGCCTTTGCTCTGTCTCTAAACATATACAGAGAGCAGCGAAAAAACGTAATTGGGCTTGTATTTCCGAATTATGCCATGACGCAAATATGCAAGAAGAACAACAAAACAAACGTGTATATCTACTTACATATAGAAACGATTCGTGTTTATAAAACTGAAAACTTTCTTCTATTTGATATCTCAGACCCAATGATAAAAGATGGCGACTCACAATGCGACTGTAGATCACGCAATGCGCGTCCGCGTAAATGTGCTTCTCGACACCGCTTACGCTATACTAACTTGAGTCTCTGTAAACTGAGAAACGTCTCTCATCATCACATTCGCATCTCGTAGCAGAAATGAGTTGCTCAAGTTCGCAAACGGCTACTTGTAGAAAGAAGTAAAAAAGCATAAATACGTTTTGATTACACGCTTCCTATAATTTCAGCCTCTTATTATAGGGTAATCTACGTCATCGTTTAAAATCACGCGCCTTCCAGTATAAATACGATAATGCATTGAACTGAAAAAAAAAAGTCTGTGCTGCATCAAGCGTATTCTATCACTGTCGATTGCTATCGCATCTCAACGGAAGCACGCGAAACGCAGCTCAGGTCCGTACACAGGCTCATTTTGCGAATCATCGCAAACTCGCATGTGAAATCTCCCAAAGGTCGCAGACGTTTAGTTAGATCAACTTCGAGTCTTTTACAGTGGCAGGTATATGCAGCACCTACTTTGAAAATGTGCGGTGATTAGGCGGTTGTCTACGTTTTGGTAAAAACTATAATTCACGGACAGGAAAAAAATAGGAATTCAAAAAGAGGTTGTTGTTGTCACGCAGCCTCTATATGATATCCACTATTACGCAAACATTGTTCACCAAGTATTTTGGGCGTCTAATGAAATTTGCTGCGGCACCTTGGCGAAGTAAAGCCGGACATCATGAAGAAGATAAGTCAAGCCAAGTTCAATAAATCATTCAATTTAGTTACACGGTTATAGTATTACTGCACGAGGTCTCAAAGTTTCAAAGAAGTGGACAGGGGGATCTCCTATTGCTACATAGGTGAGATAATTAGGAAAATACAGTGAAAGATGCGAACTTGTGAGTAATTATTGGCCAGCTTGATTAACAGTTACAAAATAATCAATAGACAACACAATGACAATATTACAGAAAAAAACATGAAGATAATTAGAAGCAAGTGATAAAACTGAAATGTCAAAACGAAATAAACAAGCATAGATGGCAAATTCAACTATTCAGTGGTGTCATTTATTTAAAAGCAAATGTTAAATATGAAGCTAGCACAGAGATGCTGAGATTTGTTAACAGCTATTACACAATAAAGAAGAGGAAATGGACATGGGCCGGGCATGTAGCGCGTAGACAGGATAACCGCTGGTCATTAAGGGTAACTAACTGGATTCCCAGAGAAGGGAAGTGGGTTAGGGGGAGACAGAAGGTTAGGTGGGCAGACGAGATTAAGAAGTTTGTGGGTATATATTGGCAGCAGCAAGCACAGGACCGGGTTAACTGGCGGAACATGGGAGAGGCCTTTGTCCTGCAGTGGACGTAGTCAGGCTGATGATGATGATGATGATAATGATGATGATGATGATGATGATGATTACACAACGCAGATTACTTTATGAATTCATGAACAAAAAATTCTCGCTGTGCGAGTTGAAAGTATTGTGAAGAAGAAAACGCATCGTTGGCAAACAACATCGCCACCGCTTGGGTACTGGGTGCTTGGCTTCGCTCGCTCGGCTCGTGCTGATCATCGCCGGCATCTGCTCGACCGTTGCTCTTGTCCGATCGTGTTTCATCGTAGGACCACCGTCGCAACAGTCGCCAATAAACCCTTTTTCAATTGGTGGAGGGTGCTGACATTCCCCGTCGCCTGAACCTGGGTACTGCCATTCGCCGTCGCCTCAACCTGGAGCTGCGCAACCGAACGCTACCTATCATCATGGCTACCAACAACGCGCAACCTGGCTCTTCCACTCCATCCCCCAGCAACCCCGGCGTTCTTCGTTTGCGAGAGCCCAAAGTCTTTAGCGGAGCTGATGAGACTGACGTGGAAGACTGGTTCGCTAACTACGAACTGGTAAGCGCCAACAACAAGTGGGATGACGCGGACAAATTGACTTACGTCATCTTTTACCTCACTGACGTAGCCGAAATGTGGTATAACAACCACAAAAACGACATTACGACGTGGTCCATCTTCAAAACGTTGTTCGCTGACGTTTTTGGCCGACCCGCTGTCCGCAAGTCCAGAGCCGAACAACGCTTGCGGACTCGCGCACAAAAACCAACGGAATCTTTCACAAGCTACATTGAAGACATCATTGGACTTTGCAACCGACTGAACACCACCATGCCCGAGTCGGAGAAGATTCAACACATCCTCAAAGGGATAAATGACGGTGCATATCAGCTGCTCCTCGCCCGTAATCCTGCCACCATTGCGGAACTTGTTACTTTGTGTCAAAGTTTCGACGAGTTGAGCAAGCAGCGCGCCCTGACTCGGCCATTTTCCTCACACGCCGACTCGCTCTCGAGTCTCACTTCCGTTCCCGACCACGCACCAACCCTGCAAGAGATTAAAGACTTCGTGCGTGAAGAAGTAGCTCGGCAACTGTCGTTGATTCCCTTCACGCAGCAGCCGCCGTCCTCTCGTCTGCCCTCACCACTCCACGACGTTATTGCCGAAGAGGTAGCTCAGGCTGTTCCCGTCGCTGCCCACCAGCAGCCTGTGGCCGTGACTGTTCCCCATGCGCCGGCTATGCAGCCCGTGGCCGCGCCTCTTACTTATGCCCAGGTGGTACGCAGCAGACCCCGCCAGCAGCTTTTGCCACCCATGCCTGCAGTTGCTCCCCACTCTACCCCTCTTTCGACACCTTGGGCTGCACCGCGAGTCAGCAATTCCTGGCGCACTGCTGACAATCGACCAATCTGCTACGCCTGCGGTACTCCAGGACACGTGGCACGATACTGTCGTCGTCGTTTCCAAACGCAACACAACGCTACTTGGCCGTTACCGTATGACCCGCCGCCCACGCACCTACCTGCTCCCTATCCTTCACCGCAGTATGGCTACACTAATCTTCCCGGGTCTCAGTCACCGCAGCGCCCAGCTCCGACTCACTCTTCCCGCTCGCCGTCTCCTCGAAGGCGATCTCTGTCCCCAATGCGTCCCCGACCCGCTTCCTCCAACCGGGAAAACTGAACGCCGCAGTTCCAGAGGCAAGAACTGCGCCGTCATCGAAATGCCCAAGTCCTCGCACTTCACCTGCTAACGTCGTCGCCATATCTGTCGATGGTGTTTCTACATTTGCCCTCATCGACACAGGTGCTGCCGTTTCTGTTATAGCCGCCCAGCTCTGCCGCTCCCTACGCAAAGTGACCACGCCGCTCTCTGGACTATCGCTTCGTACGGCTAGCGCACAGCCAGTCAGACCTCTCGGCACCTGTACAGCCCGCATTTTCATCCAAGGCTCTATGTACGTTGTCGAGTTCATCGTCCTTTCGGTGTGCTCGCATGACGTTATCCTCGGGTGGGACTTCCTGTCACAACATCATGCCGTCATCGACTGCGCACGCGCTGAAGTTCAATTTTCGCACCTGTATGACGAACCTTTGCACGAAACTCTTGAGCGGTCTCCAAAACTCGTCGTACGTGAAGACACTGAAATTCCGCCAGCCTCTCTTGCCGTTGTCCCTGTTTGCTGCGATGACCATAACGACGCTACAGTAATGTTTACACCTTCCGACATTTTCATGAGCCGCAGAGCCGTTTCCTTGCCTTTCGCTACACTCGACGTCACTGCGGGCCGAAGCAATATTTTCGTCCACAACCCCCTTTCTGCACCGCTTACGCTACTTGCCGGCGAATGTCTCGGTCGAGTGGAGTACCTCGATTCGTCTTTATTCCTTAACATGCCAGACGAATCGTGCAGTAGCGCCTCGACCGAACTTCATGCCCTTTCCCCACTGGAATGCTCATCGAGTGACACCTTCTCGAGTTCCATCGCCGACACCTTAAGTGCCCATGAACGCGCCGAGCTTCTTAATCTTCTCCAGCACTTCGCGAATTCATTCGACGTTTCTCAGCCGCAATTGGGTCGCACTTCCGCAGTGCACCACTACATTGACACCGGTTCGCACCAGCCATTGCGTCAAAGACCGTACCGTGTCTCTGCAGCAGAACGTCACGTCATCAACGACCAGGTCGAAGAGATGCTACGCCGTCGCGTTATTCAACCATCGCACAGTCCTTGGGCATCTCCTGTCGTTCTAGTTCGAAAGAAGGATGGATCGATTCGATTTTGCGTCGACTACCGGCGATTAAACAAGGTGACGCGGAAAGACGTCTATCCATTACCGCGCATCGACGACGCCCTTGACAGCCTCCAAGGAGCCGAATTCTTCTCCTCCTTAGACTTACGATCTGGATACTGGCAGGTTCCTATGGCAGAAGCTGATCGCCAGAAAACTGCGTTCATTACACCAGATGGCCTGTACGAATTTAACGTAATGCCATTTGGGCTTTGTAATGCTCCTGCCACGTTTGAACGACTCATGGACAACACACTGCGTGGACTGAAGTGGTCTGTGTGTCTATGCTACCTCGACGACATTGTCGTTTTCTCTCCCGATTTTCCTACACATCTGCGTCGGCTCCAAATGGTGCTGACGTGTTTAACCAACGCTGGGCTCCAACTGAACCTTAAAAAGTGCCGCTTCGCCGCGCGAGAGCTGTCCATCTTAGGGCACATCGTGTCCAAGGATGGTGTTCGACCCGACCCTGCAAAACTGCGAGCAGTCGCTGAGTTCCCGAAACCTACTACACTGAAAGAATTACGCAGTTTTGTCGGACTATGCTCGTACTTCCGGCGCTTCGTGCGAAATTTTGCGTCGATCATGTCACCACTGACCAACCTCCTACGCGGTGATGCAGACCTTTCATCCTGGTCTTCTGACTGCGACGTCGCGTTTGCCACGCTCCGTAGTCTGCTAACATCTCCTCCAATTCTTCGGCATTTCGACCCAACAGCTGCAACGGAAGTTCACACAGACGCTAGTGGGGTTGGTCTAGGCGCCGTCCTCGCCCAACGCAAGCCGGGCTACTCCGAATACGTCGTCGCTTATGCGAGTCGCACACTTACTAAAGCTGAGGCCAATTACAGCGTCACTGAAAAAGAGTGCTTGGCGCTAGTGTGGGCGCTTCGCAAGTTCCGCCCTTATTTGTACGGTCGCCCATTCGACCTGGTAACGGACCACCATGCACTTTGTTGGCTCGCCACATTGAAAGATCCTTCAGGCCGCCTAGCTCGGTGGGCACTGCAAATCCAGGAGTACGACATTCGTGTCATCTATCGCAGCGGACGCAAGCATTCTGACGCCGACGCCCTGTCGCGTTCGCCTTTATCTCCCGACTCGGCCTGCGAAACCACTGGTACCAACTCCGTCGCATCTCTCGACCTCGACTCTTTTACCGGTGAACAACACAAGGACCCGTGGATCGCTTCCCTTTTTAACTGTCTCTCTGGATCGTCAACCACTGCGGTACCACGATCTCTCCGACGTCAAGCTGCTCATTTCGCGATTCGTGATCGGCTGCTACACCGACGCAACTACGCCCCCGAAGGTCGTAAGTGGCTCTTGGTTGTCCCGCGCAGCTTGCGATCACAAATCTGCGCCTCCTTTCACGACGATCCCCAATGTGGTCATGCCGGAGTTTTCAAAACTTACGAACGCATTCGCCATCGCTTCTACTGGCGCGGAATGTATAATTTCGTTCGAAAATTCGTTATGGGCTGCCCTGACTGTCAACGCCGCAAATCACCGCCTTTCCACTCGTCCGGTGCGCTTCAACCGCTTCCGTGCCCTGCCAAACCTTTCGATCGGATCGGAATTGATCTCTATGGCCCTCTACCGACAACATCAGATGAAAATCGGTGGATCATAGTCGCTGTGGACCATTTAACACGCTACGCTGAGACCGCCGCCCTTCCAAGTGCCACTGCGCGGGACGTAGCATCCTTCATCCTTCATCGCTTCAAACTAAGACATGGTGCACCTCGAGAGCTACTAAGCGACCGAGGTCGAGCCTTCCTATCAGAAGTCGTCACGTCTCTGCTTTCTCAATGCCATGTTGTTCATCGCAAGACCACGGCATACCACCCGCAGACTAACGGGCTCACGGAAAGATTTAACCGCACCCTTGGCGATATGCTCGCCATGTATGTGACATCCGATCATACTAACTGGGATCGCATTCTTCCATTCATCACGTTCGCATATAACACCGCGGCACATTCTACCACTGGATTTTCACCTTTCTTTCTTCTTTATGGACGCGAACCATCCCACACCATCGACACTCTCCTTCCATACCATCCTGACGCATCCGAATGCCCATCTGTGTCCGAAGCTGCCCGTAATGCGGAAGAGTGCCGTGAACTCGCACGCACCTTTACGTCGCAAGAACAACAGCGCCAGAAAGAAAACAACGCCGACTCTTCACAAAGCCCCAGCTATTCCTCGGGATCACTTGTATGGCTGGCTGTTCCTTACCAAAGCCCCGGCATATCCTCAAAACTCGTTCCAAAGTACGAGGGCCCATACCGCGTTTTGGAGCAAACCTCGCCGGTGAATTTTCTCATCGAGCCACTTTCCCCATCTGACGACATGCGCCGGCGTGGACGTGACATCGTCCACATCGCCCGCCTTAAGCCATATCATAGCCCTCTGCCTCCAGACTCTTAGGTCGCCAGGATGGCTCTTTTTCGGCGGGGGCAAATTGTGAAGAAGAAAACGCATCGTTGGCAAACAACATCGCCACCGCTTGGGTACTGGGTGCTTGGCTTCGCTCGCTCGGCTCGTGCTGATCATCGCCGGCATCTGCTCGACCGTTGCTCTTGTCCGATCGTGTTTCATCGTAGGACCACCGTCGCAACAGTCGCCAATAAACCCTTTTTCAGTATAAATGTTTTTTGATGATTTTATTTCGATTGACATTGAATTAAAGTAGCTATGCTTGCAATTAGTGTTGTATATAAGCTTGGAAAATATGTTTGGAGAAGATGGTGATTTGGGAGCACGAATAATAAAGCATTCGTACTAGCGACTAGTGGCACCCTCTCGTTTCGCCAACTAACGGTATTGGTGTCGGTGCAATCTCCAGGACGCTGTGAGTACGCACGCAATCAGAGGCTGTGTAATAGACAATTTTTCTAGGTGGAAGCAGCAACTCCATCTTCGGTGACATCAGTTCTATCATTCCGCCACTCCCTCAACCCATGCGTAAGCGGGCATTGATTCTTGCCAATGCCAGCTACGCTTAATTCAGTGGCAGCTAAGATTTGTTAGACAGCACTCATCGTGAAGCCAACGCCTGCATACAAACTCAACCAGTCGCTTTCGGCTGATGAGTAGAATATGGAAAGGGCAACAGCAAGTATATGGATTTTATAGAGACTTGTAAGGGCTTTAAGATAGACTAATAGCAGACTCTGAGGCATTCCTTGGGGTTCAAAGCTTCGTGAATTTTATGGGTGATGAAACGCTTAGTTATGTGGTGTCGTATTATTTCTTTTTGTGCCAATATGGAACGAAACATTTGTACCAGGTACTACACGTTTGAGATGTTAAAAAGACGTGACCTGTTTTCAGTATGGTCTCTAACTATTTAGCTTTTTAGTAGCTTTCATATTTGAGTGTTTTATGTCTCTACGCGAACATCGCTGCACGCAACGAACAAGTGCGAAAACTGTGTGCAAATGTCATAGATGTAAAAATGATGTCCACTTTTTCAGCTCACACACCAAATATTTCGTAGAATTCAAGGTGACATTTTATAAGTGTAAATAAACTTAAAATTGGTCATAATATTTGTTGATACGGAGATCATGACTTTTTCTAAATGATTTTTTTTTTGAAGCGTGTTGCACGCCTTACAGGAGGGGGGGGGTGTTTAACACAACTATATATACATAGCAGCCCACTTAATGTCTGCTATGAATCAAACGTTCACACGCCTTATTCCGCCAAATACAACCAGTGTACCATTTAAACAGAAGTAAACTGGGAACGTATGAGGTTCATTAACGGCCAAAGGTGCCGAATGCTTGATTGTTGCAGCATTGTCATAGAAATATAACAGCGTAAATATAAATCCACGGGCCAAACGTGAAGGAAAAGCGCGTGCTGAATAGCAGAGTAATCAAGTCCTGAAGGCAGGTATTCAGCTATACCACCAGTGTGCCACCCGTTTCGAGGAGCGTCCAGTCTTATCACGCGGCCGCTGAAAAATATGTGCTAACAACACTTAAGCCCAAAGGTGGTGGAGTCGGTGAGTGAAGTCACAGAAAAAAAGTCACCGCTTTTCCGCAAAGGTCAAGCAATGAACGCGATAATAACAAATTGAAATGTCAGGTGCAGAATGCAAAGCAGATCAAAACGTGCACCGCGTTTTTCATGCACAAATGACGCACTCAACGTACTCACAAGTATGGATGCACGCGAACAAGCGTCTCATATGTTACTTCGCTGTGTCTGAGCACCAGCGGCAAAATCCAGCCGAGAGAGTCTATATAAATGCTATCAAAATAAAAATTAAATTCACATCACTCTACCACTAAAGCTTGAAGCTTATATGCTACCTACGGCGATTAAGCGTGCCACTCGAGGTCGTGGTTCGTTAGCGGGCATCCATCGTGTCGGTGGCCTACATAAAAAGAGTAACGTTGAGCTTCTACTATCGCCTCCGGCAGTACCTTTTGGAGGCACATAAAGGCGTGAATGGCAATAACTGAGTTTCAATGCTCTTGTTTGTTGAGTAATTTGAGTAATGATGGCTTTAGCAAAGTTCCTCAGGATGAGCCCCAAAAGCATATGTGGTCTGTGTCAGTGGAACATAGTGCGGAGTCACTTTGATAAATAGATGCGTGAATTGCCTTGTAGAGGATAATATTGCTACATGCATGTATATTGATATTTTAGGGGGTGACGCGCGTGTGTGCCTGACGAGAAAGACTACGGGTTGTCTCCGCTCGATCGCTGGTTAACTGGTCACGCCATTACCGCTGCTTTCAAACATATCTAATCCACAGCCTCGTCGATACGGTGTCTCTTCTTTTCCGTAACATATTTGGTGGAGGTGGAACGTTCACCGCCCTCACCACGAAGCTTCGCAGTGGCCACACCGTTCAGTCTTCGGCCATGGCTACCAAAGACAACAACCCATCAGTGTCTCCATCTGTAGCTCCAGCCACTACATACCTAACGATGCCCCACCCCCATGATCCCGGTACATTCTCCGCACAACCTGGGCTTGACGTTAACCGCTGGCTCCGTATGTACGAGCGTGTTAGCCACACACAGTAATGGGACCATGTCATGTTGCTCGCCAACATATTTTACTTGGACGGCACCTCACGTGTTTGGTTGGACGTCGATCAGACCGAGCTCACCAGCTGGGATATCTTCAAGGAGCGACTACGCAACTTCTTTGGGGACCCGTCCGGTTGCCAAATGGAAGCACGAAAAGAACTCACCACTCGTGTGCAGTCCTCAGCTGAGTCGTATGTCTTGTACATACAGGACGTGCTCGCATTGTGCCGGAAAGTGGACGAGCAAATAACAGAGAGTGACAAGGTGGGCCACATACTCAAGGGCATCACGGACGATGCCTTCAACTTGCTCGTGTACACCAACGTCACGACCGTAGATGCGATTTAAGAAATGCCGCTGCTTCAAAATGGCCAAAAGTCGCTGTGTTCTGTCTCAATTTACACGGCTACCAAACACGGCTGTTACATCAACATGCACCGATCTCGGGGCCGCACCACCCATGCAGGACAGCGTGACACGTATATATCGACGGGAGCTTGAGGCGTCAAGTCCAGCACCATTTTCTCCACATCCGCTCCACCATGGCGCCGCACAAACGCCTCCGGTGGTGTCCGTTATTCAAGCCGTCGTGAGAAAAGAAATTGCAAAGCTCGGTTTTTTTGTGGCCTGCTCTGCCTCCCGACCTACCTCCAGACCAATGACGATAAATGCACCACGCCATGACTTACATTTATTTCGCGATCCCGCAATCCGACGGAATGCAGAACTACAGATGACAGACCGATCTGCATCCGCTGCCACCAAGTTGGCCATATCTCCCGCTACTGCCGCAGCACTTAGACGCCCTCAAACGGGAGCCCATTTTCCTCTACTCGCCCATACGAGGACTCCCGTCGGTATTCGCCCAGTCGTGTGTACTCCTATTCCAACGTCCCTAACAGCCGCTCCACCGCTCGATCGCCGTCACCTCAACGCCGGCGTTCCCGATCGCCCTACCACGCCGCTATCCATCGCCGGTCAACTATGGATCCTCTCGAACAGAAAAATAGATAATGCAGCTCCAGGAGGTAGTGCTGCGTCAATTGCGACTGATCCAAACCCTCTGTTGACGCTCCCCACTAATACCAACTTGATCGAGGTGTATATGGACTGTATTTCTTTGACAGCGTTAGTTGATACCGGAGCTCAAGTCTCCATAATGAGTGCGCATCTGTGTCACCTGCTCAAAAATGTCTTTACGCCTGCAACGACTAAAGCCCTCGGTGTCACTGATGATGGAACTGTGGCCATCACTGGAATGTGTATTGGTCGTGTTAGTATGGCCGGCTGCCATGTCCCGTTTTATTTACGGTGCTTGAAAATTGCCCTCACGACCTAATCTTCGGCATGAACTTCCTATCAACGCATTCTGCTCTGATCGATTGTGCCGCCGTTACTCTCTGCCTAGAACTTCATCTTTTCCCGGATTCTCACCCTGAACTTCCGAACACCCTGTGCACCAGTGACTTCTTCCAGATACCACCTAAAGCTCTCACACTCGTTGAATTCACAGCACCTTCTCCCGTGCTCGACGGTGATTATATTGTGACGCCGATTCCTGATGTTCTCCTGGCGCGCTACATGACTGTCCCACACTCCGTCGTAACCATGGCCTCTAACCAAACATATATACCTGTTATCAATTTTGTTTTCATAAAAGAAGTGCTACCTCATGGAATATCAGTCACCACGCTGAGACCCTTAATTCACGACCACGTCACCTGTTTTACGGCAGACGTAAGTCCCGATCACCCACGTCACTCGCAAGATGCCACGTGCCTCGAGGCAACCTTACGCTCCATGATCGCCCCGGACCTCTAACCTGAGAAGTCAGCCGTGCTCTGCCACCTTCTGGCTTTGTACCACGAAGTATTCGACATAGACAGCAGTCTACTCGGCCAGACTTCACTCGTCAAGCACCGCGTTGACACAGGTGATTTTCATCCCATTCAGCGGTGACCATACCGGGTGTCAGCCACCGAGCGTAAAGTAATTCAACAAGAAGTCAGCAAGATGCTAGCCGAAGGAATTATTGAACCCCCTTCGAGCCCTTGGGCGTCCCCCGTTGTGGTCGTTAAAAAATAAAGGTGGCACGTGGCGCTTCTGCGTGTATTACTGCCATCTAAATAGAATAACGAAAAAGGACGTTTACGCATCACCACGCATCGATGACGCTCTTTATTGTCTCCACTGCGCCCGATACTTTTCTTCAATAGACCTACGTTCCGGCTGCTGGCAGATTGCTGTCGACAAAAAAGACCAAGAGAAGACTGCGTTTGCAACTCCAGACGGCCTATATCAGTTCAACGTTATGCCGTTTGGGCTATGCAACGCCCCAGCCACGTTCGAGTGAATAATGGACTCTCTGCTACAAGGGTTCAAATGGTCAGCATGTCTTTGTCATCTTGATGATATCGTTGTATTTTCCCCAACATTTCAGAGCCACCTTCAGCGTTTGTCAGCTATTCTCGACATATTCCGCACTGCAGGCCGACACTTCCCACCGGATGCCTTCAACCACTTGACATTCCGTCAGAACCATTCTTCCGCGTTGGCTTGGACCTACTCTGCCCTTTGCTGTCGACAGAAAGACCAAGAGAAGAATGCGTTTGCAACTCCAGACGGCCTATATCAGTTCAACGTTATGCCGTTTGGGCTATGCAACGCCCCAGCCACGTTCGAGTGAATAATGGACGCTCTGCTACAAGGGTTCAAATGGTCAGCATGTCTTTGTCATCTTGATGATATCATTGTATTTTCCCCAACATTTCAGAGCCACCTTCAGCGTTTGTCAGCTATTCTCGACATATTCCGCACTGCAGGCCGACACTTCCCACCGGATGCCTTCAACCACTTGACATTCCGTCAGAACCATTCTTCCGCGCTGGCTTGGACCTACTCTGCCCTTTGCTGTCGACAAAAAGACCAAGAGAAGACTGTGTTTGCAACTCCAGACGGCCTATATCAGTTCAACGTTATGCCGTTTGGGCTATGCAACGCCCCAGCCACGTTCGAGTGAATAATGGACTCTCTGCTACAAGGGTTCAAATGGTCAGCATGTCTTTGTCATCTTGATGATATCGTTGTATTTTCCCCAACATTTCAGAGCCACCTTCAGCGTTTGTCAGCTATTCTCGACATATTCCGCACTGCAGGCCGACACTTCCCACCGGATGCCTTCAACCACTTGACATTCCGTCAGAACCATTCTTCCGCGTTGGCTTGGACCTACTCTGCCCTTTCCCCTTGTCTTCCACGGGTAACAAGTGGATAGCTGTGGCCACCGAATATGCCACGCGTTATGCCATCACACGAGCTCTTTCAACAAGCTGCGCCACAGACGTCACCGATTTCCTCCTCAAGGACGTGATTTTACAACACGGAGCCCCAATGCAGCTGATTACAGCCCGTGGCCGCACCTTTTTGTCGAAGGTCATAGCCGACATCTTGCAGTCCTGTCCAACAAGACACAAGCTGACTATGTCACACCATCCGCAAACCAATGGACTCACGGAGCGTCTAAATTGAACTCTTACAGACATGCTCGCTAAGTACGTTTTTACCAATGAGACCGACTGGGATCTTGCATTGCCGTACGTCACATTTGCCTATAATTCTTCGCGTCAAGACATTGCCGGTTACTCTCCGATTTTCTGCTGTTTCGCCGAGAACCAACATTGCCTCTAGACACCGTCATACCGTCCTCGGCAGTACCGACCAGTGAATATGCCATGAACGCTATCACTCGGGCCGCTCAAGCACGCGAAATCACCTGTGCTCACCTTCTGACCTCTCAAAAGAAGAAACGGCGTCTGTATGACCAACGACACCGCGACATACACTTTCCGCCCGGTTTTTTGGTCCTGCTCTAATATCCGACACGTCAAGTTGGCTTGTCAGAAAAACTGCTTACTCGCTATACAGGTCCATACCGAGTCCTTGGTGTGGCTACTCCTGTGACATATGAAATTGGTCCTGTCACCCCGCCACCTTCATGTGCCCAACTGGCTACCGATATTCTACATGTTGCGCGCTTGAAGCCCTACCACTCTCCTAGTGACGTTGATATTTATATGCGCCGAGACTGTGCTTCTGCCGCCGGGGATTATGCTACATGCATGCATATTGATATTATAGCGGGCGACGCGCGTGTGTGCCTGACGAGGAAGACAAAGGGTTGTCTCTGCTCGATCGCTGGTGAACTGGTCACGCCATTATAGCTGCTTTCAAACACATCTAATCTACAGCCTCCTCGATACGACGCGAAAGCTTTATGTGACTCCCCGAAACAGGAAACAACCAAAGCGGCATCGTTTGCACCTGCACGGAGTCCGTTTTAATCTCGTACCGTAGAGCAACAAACGAAAAGACAACAAATCGGTCACCTGTAGAAAGATTCTGAAGCAGAAACACATAAGCTTTGCGGTCGCAAAAAGTTAGAAGCGGCCGGAATGCGAAACTAAAATTAGCCAACGCACAACTTTACTAAAGTAGAAGAATGCAGATCCGTCGGCGCAAGAAAACACTTTGCAAGCCATTGCGAGCGATGAGGCTCAGCACGCGGTACCACATGAAATGACACAGTTGTATTGACACTGCCATTGCCCTTGAGTAGACGCCTTGAACCGTTTGCACAGCAGGCTTACGCCGTCGTTTACGGCGGCTGCCTTGTAGCTGATATTTCCAGTGAGGAGACCACGTAAACGTATCATCCTATGCTGAGTATAGACGAGCTGCCCAGCAGAGTTTACAAGAGCACCACACAACGATGACGTAGACCTCCCACTATTCGGTGACATGATTGCAAGAACTCTCGGTGTCAAGGTATACTCCTGTTGTGTCTGGAGAGTGGCCCGTCCGGAGGTTTGTTATATCGGAGATCTTTCCCGAACACCACTGTCTTGAGCACCGGAAATGCTTGTGGTTGCGTTCGCTAGAAGATGGGCCCTTTTTCTATCAGGACCATTCAACGTCTTCACCTAACGTCCAAGACGCCATGCAGAAATGAATGTTTGCGACTGACCACGCGTGCTCCTGCGTAATGCCACGAGGATCAGCCATCTCGCTCACTCGACCAGGCTGACAGGCGCATTCTAGGTAAATGCCGGGCTCGATGACATACCTGGCTGGGCGAATACCATTTTAAATGGTTTGTGACTGACAGCTCGTCGCACACCGGTACCTGTTATTCTGGAAACTCAACAAGCCGCGCAATGAAACCATTCATTTCATAGAGCGCGAAGCACGGACACTAGTGTGAGGAAACATAGCTTAAACCATCATGGCTGCACGCAGTGTCACGCCGTTTTTATTATGTTTTACCTTATTTAGTGTTGCATTAAACTGGTGCTTCTTTTGATGACACGTCCTAAATAGTTACCGAGCCCTGTTTATGCGAATTCGAAAGCATTCATTGGGCATTTTTATTTGCAGCATTTAATCACTGTTCGCCAATATAAAGACTTTGCGTTGCAAGCGTATAACTCAGTTTTTTTAAGTCCACCACACGAACAGTACCACTGATGTTCTTTTAAAACATTTAATTGTGTATTACCTTTAGCACTGTAAGATTGTGATGTTGTTATTCTTTTGCATATATTTGGTTGATATCTCAACTAGCATGTCTAGAGGAACACTGATTTGTTCTTCGTGTGAAAAATAAGCGTGTCCATATTTATATAACAAACAGGAAGAAATTTGCAGTGTCTTCAACCAAGTGGCGAAAAATGGTAATATCAACTAACTTGTCTCTACCAGCACCTATCATGCTCCACAGCCTTATAGAGGGCGCAATACCAAGAGAGCCGAATACGCCGTGCTACCCATCCATCAGAATTGCCTTATCGGATAGCTAATAGGGTATTCCCTTGAGAGCTCAGGCCCAGGACTAAGCGCATCGAAGCTATTTGTCAGGAAATGCAGACTCGCGTCAACATTGGGGCACGGCGTGTTCGACAGGATAGAGCCGCGAAGAGGACCAGACGACCGAGGTGGGGGCAGGCGTTGGCGGTGCGAACTGTGGCCTGCTTTATCTCGAAAACACCTCAGCCAAAGCAGCCTTACACATTTACGTCTGGGCCCCTTGAGGCTTCTCCTCGTACCGCCTGTTCTGGCGCGATTTTGGTCCTTATCGGCGTGCTTTGTTTGCGGAGCGCATCAGGGTGTATGATATACACCATGAAGGTGGCTTATGCAAGCGAGATTCTCGGCGTTCATTGCCTACCTCAAAGGTGCGTTGTTTTACTGTCTTATAAATCTTACGTTATATCGCGCCACTGCTCTCTTTTTCCCCGTAAACGTTGGGATGCCACGTACCCCATCTGTGTGTTTTCGATTTGCCGATGCCGATCCCCTGCTCCATTCGTCTGTGCGGCCTAATTTAGAAGCATTACCACCTTCGAGATAGCGTCGAGGAGCAATGTCGTTCTGCTTGCATTCATAAACGTGCTGCAAACAAGGGCGCTCTAAATAAAAATTAAGCTACGCAAAATGCAGAAGTGACGCTTTTTTGTTGTGCTCTGCCTCGGAAGGTTATTTCTGGGTGCTATCACCATGAGCTATATAACCGGCGCTGCATAAAGCGTTCATTGAGCATTATTTTTCTTCTAGCATTTTATATAAGGACACGGGTAAAAATTCTCATTGCTGCATAAGGCTATTTTCTTTTCTGATAATCGTGTCTGAACCTTTTCCTTTGTTTAAAACTTCCCTTTTGTGAACATAAGTATTCGTTTTCCTGCGCTACCATATGTTTAGTATTACATGATTGAAGTGACTGATAAAGTACACTTCTAAATGTGGAAAATTTATGATGAAGCATGAATATCGTACCTACAACAACTGCTGTGGACCAACATTAGATATTTTCGATAAAACTCTCCCGTATACAGACATTAAAATTTCGGCTATCACTGTTTATATGTGTTCACGCACATACCAGAATGTTTCAGCACCGTGTCACTCTTAACATCCATCCCTGACTACTTTAATATATATTTCAGTTCATCTGCTTCTCTATATTACTATATCATAAACGACATTCTTACAGCTCCCGAAATCAGTGAGATGCAGACGCCCCAATCATGTGTCCCTCGATAACCATGCCGTTAGGCACTCTGCGAGGCGTGCTGGAGCGTTACCCGTTTCAAAGAGCATGCCCCATATGGTGTATGATTCTTTTATTCACTTATCCATCACCAAAGCCGCCGTAGTTTCTTCATCAAGAAGACGGTAAATAGGACTCACGAACCACCGCAATGCAAAGCGTACATTGTTTCCTGGTATTGAGGACATTGTGCGCGCCATCTGCCATACCGTACTGAATGCGCCAGTTCTCGTCTGATCCTTCAAGCTAAGCAGTATTGGGCTCGGTCAGTACTTGGGAGGGTGAGGGCGTTGCGCGCCTGTTGCCATACGCATGACACAAAGGTTAGTTGGACGTATTTCTGCTTACACTGCCGATCGCGCAGAGAACACCGGCATCGAGGTGCACACTGAAAATGATGTAGATTGGCTCACGACCAATGCTGCTTTTCTGCTCACAAGTAGAGACACCGCCCGCCAAGACCAGCACCGGAACCGTCGCGACACGAGCTGTTTAACGCTGTTGCGCAAGCATTGCGGCAGTAATCTTCCATAACTGATAACTTTATGTGGATTCGCCAGGATAAGTTTTGCATAAATTGTGATGCTGTCCCGTGATATGTAGCATACCGGGATTTTATTATCATGCTCGTAGATATCACGTTCTTAAGGCATAACATTTTCAAGTGCTCTTTGTCGAAGACAGAGTCGCAATGCCCGGGGCACCATAACAAAACTTCGACTCCTATCTGTGCCGTCTTATGGTTCTATTCCCAATTAGGATAAATAAGTGGTAAACAGCAATAACAAATATCGGCTTTTACGCAGAAGCGAGGTTCTTATGACGACTACTAAGCAAAATTGTGCGCTTTTACTTTACGCTACCACACTTACACACGCGTTAGTTTTCGCCATGTATTCTTCAGATGTGTTGTAAAACTAATATGCTTCGATGAGACATGCGTCTTTCACATGGTTGCTCAACTTCCTTGCTCACACAGCTGAGTTATTCCTTGTGTGAATTCTTTTTCTTCTTTTTTCTTGTTCACATGAGCCGGCGGAGTCACCGAAGCATGCTTTGACATTCAACACAACATTTTTCTTCGCTACTTCTTCAATGATGCCTTTTTTTCGTTTTATTTCTTTCCTGGCGATACCGTGGCCTCATATCCTCTATTAAAGTATTGCTTTGCCTTCAAACATTCATCTCACTTTTCGAGCTTTTTCAATGTTCAATTTGTCATTGCGGCAAAGATTTTTTTTCTTTTTGAATTTACAGAGAGGGGTACAGCACAGGTTTTGCCATTTCGTTCTTGCGGTAAACACGCACTTGCTAGACGTTTCCTAATGTTGGCGCCTGTCACGATGTCCCGTATCCAAAACCTATGCGTGCATTCCCCCAGTGCTTTGAGGCGGGACGTTTTCGGTACCCATCGTCGTGTTTGCTCTACCCTTGAATTTGTCCTCCCCCTATTCAAACGCTGCGAGTCTTTCCTGAAAATGGAAGTAAAGGAGCGTGAATGCAGAGGAATAAGCTTGTGGAACGACATATCGATTCAGGCACAGCCATCGTCTGAACATATATAGAAAGGTGCACGTCAGAGACCTGGTCGTTGGCCGTGTGACTGAAATAAATTGACTGTGGAAAGAACTGCACGGCCATATAAAAATAATACCAGAAGGAATAAATGATGACTGGGTGAAATTTCAGTGCAGGAAGCGTTGAATTCTATGTTTCGCTCAGGTTATGTTTTGCGACCTGAAGTGTGGTTTTATGCATGAAAGAGAGACCATGACCAAGCTTCGCCAACGCATAAATTCTCAGTAAAGATACGTGAAACCATCTGTGATGCGCAGTTTCGGAGCAAGAATATGTTACTTATTAGCGTTTCAGCACACCTAAAAACTTTGTGTGGGATATGCACTGGCTGGTCCTGATTTGAAATTCGATCGAGCGCTTGTCGGCTTGTCGCTTGCAACAAACTAGTAGCCATACACAGCTTTTGCTGATGCGCCGGCTCTTGCTCCCAAGAACACATCAGTTATACCTTCTCCGGCAGCAGTAGAGTTCATAACTATATATATATATATATATATATATATATATATATATATATATATATATATATATATATATATATATATATATATATATATATATATATATATTTAGAACCTAACGCTGCTGCAGCATTTCTTTTGCAGCGGACAATATTACAAAATATTCCGTTTTGCCGTGTCTGACTGGAACTTGTTTTATGAAAATGCCACTAGGAAGGATCGAAAATATTCCAGTACTGGAAATGGAACGTGGCAGTATTGGCAGATCATTGCCAGTTTGCGTAAACAGTGACAGCTTTCAGCTTCAAGCGTCTTTCTTGCTTATTGATTGCTTCATTAGTGTCAGATATTTGTGTCGTAAGTGCCAGAATGTTTGCTAACTGCTAAAGTTTTCCTAATACTCGGGAAAGCCAGCACTAAGCAGCCAAAAGTATTCAAAGATGACATCATTCGCATTTTTCTTTGCTGCTAAGTAACTTGTGTATTCAGCCCTTTGCCCATTCTTCAAGTACGCATTTAAAAGACAGTTTCCTTTCCCATAGATTTGGGCGTGGCTGATTCTTTGATTGATTGATTGATTGATTGATTGATATACGGGATTTACGTCCCACAACCACCACATGATTAAGAGAGACGCCGTAGTGGAGGGCTCCGGAACTTTCGACCACCTAGGGTTCTTTAACATGCACCCAGTTCTGAGCACACAGGCCTAGAACATTTCCGCCTCCATCGGATCGGGCGTGGTCGGATAGTGGTAGACTTGACAAGCGAGAAGAGTTTCAGGGCCGACACAATGCCCAGCCGCACTATCAAAAAGTTACAAGGCAGGCGGCAGTATTTATTTAAAAGGTTTGATGGTGAAGATCTTCTTGCAGGGGGGCAGCAGAAGCAACAACATATACCTCTCCTCCGCCCCCCTTCCTTTGTTCCTCTTTGAAGGTACTGTTAGAATCCATTAGGCTATTTCGTGATTGATAGAATTAGCTTGATATTTCCCTCTTTCTACCAACGCCCATTATATGATTTGTCCAACGAACCACTTTGCATTAACATAACTAAAATGCCTAGAAATGAGACTGAGAACAACTTTACACCAGGTCACCAAGTTCCCGATATCACTTATGCAGCAGCCATTGTTCAACCCTTTCAAGCATATTGTTAAGGTTATTAAATGCGAAGCGATTCTTAGCGAACTTTGGCGACATTGAGCGTATCTATCTATCTATCTGTCTATCTATCTATCTATCTATCTATCTATCTATCTATCTATCTATCTATCTATCTATCTATCTATCTATCTTTCTATCTATCTATCGATCTATCCATCTATCTAAGACATTTAGCTCTCCTGGAAGTTTCGATAATGGCATCAATAACAAATTTGGTATGGCGTAACATGACCGTATGAAGAATATATTTCACTAGTCATAGCATGAATTTCATGATATGTATGTCATCAATGTCATTATTTACATTTCATGGTCATGCAGATCTTGCGGTGGTATCGCTCACTTGGCATGTTGCAAAACTGGTATAGTATGACATGATTGCAAGGCGAACACAAGCAACAGACCCTAACATGAAAGTCATAACATACGTGTCATGTAACACTATGACTACATGCCACGCTCATGATGCGCTCACGGCCGTTTCGCTGGCGTGACAGATCCCAAATTTGGTATTACGGTACGTGAATGCATGAAGAAGGTATGATACTGGTGCAAACATGATAAACATGAGATGCGTGTCATGTAACAACATGACTACATGGTACGCTCATGTTGCACTCATGGCTGTTTGGCTACCTTCACATGTACCAAACTCGATATTATGTGACGCAGACGGACGACATAAGTAAATGACATATGCAAACATGATAATCACGACATGCGTGTCATGTAACAACATGACTTCATGCCACACTTGTGATGTGCTCCCGGCGACTTCGCTAGCTTCACATATGCCAAATTTGGTATTACGTCACGTCAATGGATGACGAAGGTAGGTGGCTGGTGCAAACATGATAATCATGAGATGCGTGTCATGTGAGAACACGACTACATGCCGCAATGAAGGCACCAATACATTTCGACGTGACGAGGTGCGCGTGCTCGCCGCCGTTCATTTCTTCGCATCGCGCCAGCGTTGCCCCGCCAGGCGCCGGTCCGGCCATATGCTCGCAGGCGCACGCCGCACTGCGTTGCTTTGACGCATGCGCGTTTCAGCGCGTCCGGCATCCCTCTGTCACGAAAAGAGGGAGACGCAGTGTTGTCTGGGTAACGAATCGGCGCGAAATGCAGCATGTCGCATTTCGCGCCGGTTGCCGTCGGGCCGCGCCGACGGACGCTGGTCGCACCTGGCGTCAGCATATATATAGGGTGCTCTCGTTTTGCTAAAGAAAATTAATGAAGTCACCGTCGCCCGGATCCTGGGTTTCTGGGTTCAAAGCAACGGTAGAGCAAATCAAACTATCGGCCTTCTTAAATCGGCAACTAAACAAGTGGCTGGGATGATTCAGAGGATCACCTTCCACAAAAAAGGCATAAAAGAAAGTGATACTGTCCGTTTAGTGCAGGCGCTCGAAATGAGCTAATTGACATACAGCTTGCCTTTCTACACGCTGAACAAGAGCGAGGAAGAGCAAGTAGATTTTATCATCAGATGGGCTTACAAGGCAGCATTAGGCTTACCGATAAGCACTCCGACACAGAGGCTTCCCCAGATCGGCCCGCATAACACGTACGCTGAACTGAAAGCAGCAACATTGATCTCTCAGAGCAACCGCCTCAGCCAGACGAAGTCTGGAAGAGAGATAGGGATGAGGGCGGGTATAACACCGCTACCCGAAAACTTGGACGAGGAGCTGGTGGACGTACCAGACCCAGTCCGATGACATATTTTGATCGCTCCTATCCCCAGGAACATGACCAAGGAGTGGCATCACGAACGGCGAGAGGAGCGTGTAAAATGGATCAGAAAATTAGTCAGAGGCAATGAGAACGTGCTATACGTTGACGCTTCCAGGTATAACTGGAAGCGCTGCATCGTCACAGTGGTAAGCAGTGACACGAGAAGCATAGCGTCCAGCGCGTCACTGTACACTACATCGATCACCAAGGCCGAGTGTTTCGCCATCGCATTGGCGATTGAAAGTCGAGAGCGCAGCGACGGCCAGACGTACATCACCATACTCTCAGATTCGCAAGTGGCGTGCCGGCTATTCACGAAAGGCCGCCTCCCATTAAACATTTGCAAATTTTTAGGCGGCGAATTGAGCAACACTTATAGGTTGGTCTGGTGCCCTGGGCATGCAGGCCTAGAGGGTAACGAGAGGGCGGACGCTGCAGCTCGAGAGCTCACGAACCGAGCGGAGCAGCAGCCTCTCTCGCTGTTACCACCACCCAGCAATGACGGCTTTCGCGAGGAGGAGGAAAACGACCCGGCTCGGATGGCTCCGCGAGAGCTTCTTGATCACCAGCGGTGCACGCGGCAGAAATATGGCGCCCCCAACAAATCTCTTAAAGGGGAAGACGCCATAGACCTCCGTAAAGTTCAAACGGGAGTTTATCCAAATTTATTACGCCTGGACAAAATTCATCCAACTTTGTATGGGCGCGATTGCCCGTGGTGTCGCGACTCGCCACCGACCCTTTACCATATCTTATGGAGTTGTGCTAAACGGCCAAATGAACTTGATCGCTTACAGCGTATGTATAAAATGAAAAACTCTTTGGAGCAATGGGAGGGACTCCTCGCTAGCTCGGACCTGGAGGTGCAACTAGCACTCCTGGACCACGTCCAGCAGGCGGCGCAAGCCAGTGGAGCCTTTGACATGGGGCCCCACCCATCTAGCTCCTAAACCTCTTCTTTTTCTTATTTCTCTCTCTCTCGCTTTGCTAACTTAGCGTCGCTGTGCCCAGCCTGCGCGCACATCCACTATACATTGGAGCATATTATGCCCTTCATGATCCGCTCGTGGCCATTTCGCCAGCTCCACATGCTAAAATTGGTATCACGTGACGTGAATAGAGGACAAAAGTAAACGACACATCCAAACATAATAATCATAACACGGAAGTGATGTGCGACATCGTTTGCCTCCACCTCGTAACCTAGTGTTGATTTTAAAATGACATATCAATATTTCTCATCATTGCTTCGCATATAATCGATTCCCTCTGTACATGGGATCTGCCTTTTTTTTCCTGAAAACTATACGGCAATGCATGCCATATGTCAAGTGCCGTTATCAAAACTCGTGTAATATTTGAGTCTATAGCATTTGTATAAGCACCACATCAAGCTGGAAGAAGCGACGTGTGTAACATTCGCAAAGTGAGGATTTATTGTATTAGACCACATAACTTGTGTTCAGTTGATATACTTGCCAATATTATTGTCGTCATTCATTATAATATGTGGAGCCTTGTCGCAGCCTATGACACTATGATGAATGAACTGCAGCTGACAAGAAGGTCTGATCTAACATCAACTTTGCCCCGCCGTGGTGGTCTAGAGGCTAAGGATCTCGGCTGCTGACCCGCAGGTCGCGGGTTCGAATCCCGGCTGCGGCGGCTGTAATTTCGATGGAGGCGGAAATGTTGTAGGCCCGTGTGCTCAGATTTGGGTGCACGTTAAAGAACCCCAGGTGGTCGAAATTTCCGGAGCCCTCCACTACGGCGTCTCTCATAATCATATGGTGGTTTTGGGACGTTAAACCCCACATATCAATCAACGTCAACTTTGATGCTGCTACGCTGTCTGGTGATCTTCGTATGAAACAAATATATTTGAACTCATTCTACCCAACCAGTTTTTCTCACAATTTACGGCATAAGCTTTGGTTTGCAGTGGTGTCAGCTATGTCAGAAACAGAATATTTGGGACTATTCTTAGGTCTTGTATTGTGACTCTATGTGTGAAAGAAGAGCCAGTGTTCAACCACTCTCTTTTTTATTTTGTCAGGGTCAGTTAACAAGCGCGTTTTGCAGTCAGAAAGAAAGCTAGAATAAATGAGTGCCGCCAGCTATACAGCACTTTAGATATTGGGGGTCATTTATCAAGGCACCACCTGGTGGCGCGGAACACATTCTTTAGGTGTCGTTGTCGAGCGTGACATGCTCCGCCCATGTCGCCGTCGCTGCTTCCTGCTGCGACCCACCTCAAACCGGACGTGTTATTTTTTTGTCTTGCTAAGTATAGCCATGTGAGTTTTGCTGTTTTCGTAATTGTAATCATACGCCCTCTTTGTGTCAGCAGTATACTTTTATAGGGTTGCACTGTTTTCGATCCTGGCGTAGAAACTGTACACTCTGGACGCAAAGCTGCATGATAATGTTACTTCTACGAAATTCTGAGCTACAAGAAGTGAGCTATAACATTGATGTCCCGAGTACAGCACAGATGACGAATGAATCAAATAGCGAAACAGGGCCTTTAGTGGAATCAAAATATTTCCAAACTACGTCGCCTCGCCAAACAAGGACAAAACGCCCCCGAGTTGGCGTTGTGTTGTTGCCTGAACATTCACCAAGCACAACGCTATTACAAAACTGGAAATTGTTATAAAAGGTACAAGAGCATCACTACTTGCTGGTGTCACTGAAAAACCCAAAATGCCGAATACGATATGATTCCAAAAGTTGAACTGAAAGAAATGAACCTTCTGATAGGTGCACCTCAGTCTAACTGGAAAAAGTAAGCAAAGCAAAACAATAACGAAGAAAGTTCTTGATCGCACCGATGGATGAGCAAGCAACTATTCTGTACCTATTATTTCGGCAGAACTGCCTAAAAAGGCGCGTGATAAGTGTCAATTCATACTCCACTCTCTTTGCACTGGTGGCGAGATGGATGACTGATGCCACCAAGGTGAAAATACCAGTGTGCAGTCATCGAATCGCCGCCTAGAAAACTTGTATAGCAACGCGATGAAGATTGTTTATGTGCTTTTCACAAAGAACAGTCCATCGCATTTTTGCTGTACTTTTATTTCTGTGTGCTAAAAACTCCGGGGCTGCCTAAGCGAACACATTGGCAGCATTTTTTTAGCATTCTCGGCGTGTCTGTAATGCCTTGGTCTTTTGCAATGCTGTCAAGACCTTTGCTCTCATTAGTGGTACGAATAAAACATAACGAGAACGATGGTATTGCTGAAGAGGGGGGGGGGATTCATGGCCGCCTGCAACGATATTATTCATGCAAAACGTCACATCGACATGCCCGCACGCTAAGCGCTCTAGGATAACCGTAGTCAGGACTACGGTAGTATACATGAGAAAGCTGTTGTATCATGCGTCATAACGTGAGCTCTCTAAATTTTGCTCAAGCGTGAATAGCGGCTGCTTTTACATTCCGCAATGACCTTGGGCAAAGCGGCGTTTTTTGACCTCGTTCCTAACGCATTTCGAAATTAGTTTTATGGCAGCAATCCTTATAAGCTCGGACACCTAAAACTAGCACTATCCGCAAGCTCATACGTCTTAGATTTGGAGCACCATTAGCGGAGATTGACGAAAACTGCAATCTCGAGATGGTGAAGATGATGGAGAATGTTTTCGGTTTGGTCGGAGTCACGTACGAAGACAAAGAATTGATGCGGACGGAGAGATGAAAGAGGAAAGGAAAATGACGCTATGAAAGCAATTCCTTGGAGAAGACTGCAAGAGTCGGCGGTGCGCCCTCTTGTGGGAAGGTGACGTGGCGGTACAAAAGAATGCGGCAATTCCATCTCTGCTCGCTTGGCTGCCTTCTCGAGCTAGGATATGATGCTTTTCTTTTCTGGGAATGCCGCGCGCACGTTTACTCGACGCAAAGCATAGTTGTCGCTGTTGCGTAGGAATGCTTTAGGATGATTCTTTAAATGGAAATATGAAAACGGTAGCGGTTGAGCTGTGCGCGCAATCAGAACACCCGGTGGAGTGTTCGCCCGAGGCTGCAGCAACTGTCGATGAGAAATCACCGTGCCAGTTACGGCGTCTTTTTGTAGGCAGAAGACGCAGTAGAGAGGCCTTATCGAGGATACGATTTCTTCGATAGGCCCTGCCCCTAAACAGCGCCTGCACATTCGTCTGTCGCTGCAAATACTTGCACGTGCTACGTCATCATTGGAACATCAATGAATACATTTTACTCAGTCTCTCTGTCTCTCTCGTTAAGCGTTCATGCTGAGGTTGTGCCATGTATTGATGCCATTGTTTTAACTTCGGAAGTAGTCGACAAAGGAAGATAAAAAGGTGAAGAAATCCTAAAGCTTCTTTTTACTGCAGGTATGTAGGTCATTGAAACATTAGCCTCCCTGCCTTTTGTTATACCACGGTAGTGTGGGGTAAAATGAGAGACGGGCCAAAACGCCATCTTTATTTGGCCGGCCTCTGTAGCTAATACTAAAACTGTTTCAGTTTTTTTTTATAGTGATAAGTGCTGGTATACTTCTACACCTTTTAATTTGTAAATTTCGACAATTTCTCGCAGCATTCACGCGGGAAAACTTACATTGCTGGTGTCAGTACTGTCGTGACCCGTGAAAAAGCGCAAAATCCTACTCGGCCGCATAGTCGAATCCGTGCATGAAGTTACTCCTGCACCAGTTCACCAAAGTAAATATTTACTTGTTCATTTAGACTACGGGCAAAAGAACGCCAAACGTTCATTTCGTTTCGTGCCCGAAAAAAAAGTGGAACTTTTGTTTTTAATTCAGGAATGTGAGAGGGACAAAACGCGACAAAAAAGCATGCCGCGGTGCTTAGAGAGTGTGTTTTTAATTGAACAAATAATCTACACTCATTACACATTATATTTTTTGCTTAAGATGATTTGTACTTACAAGAGATTGTCATATAGAGCTTTCTGGGAGGAAAACGACAGCAAAAAATGCTCATTGCCGTTTAGTACATCACTCACTCTATTCGCGCTGCATCAAGGTTTTTCCGAGTTCCCAAGGATGCTCTTAAGAGACCTATGAAAAAAATGGTGGAACCTTTAGGTCAAGTCGTTCGCGAACACGTATTTGGATTGAGTTCTAACGGCGTTTCTACAATAACATCGTTAGAAAAGAAATACAAGCGCTAAAAATATGATTCTAGCACTCGTAATCATTTCCTCGTAAAGCCCTATGAACTTAGTTAAAAGCAATAACACGCCTGAGTAGTTCTGCATCAAAATGGCAAAAAAGCTGAAGATACGTTCAAACGTATCTAGCATGCAGTTGTTGAATAACCCGATGATATGCAAGGGCTCAATAAAAGACCACATTAGCACAAAGATACACTGGCAGGTGTTTGATCTGCAAGGAGTTTCGGAGACACACGGCCCCGAATTCTGCCTAGATTCAATGCGGGAAGTCCAGAACCAGATTTCTTAAAAATGCGTAAGAGCCCACAGAGTGAATATTATCGATTGCTGCTGCTAAACACTGAAGTAATGAGTGTTTAGTAATGAGTAATGAGTGTTTCCCACTGTGTCTTCTTGCCCCGCGCAGCGTGTTATTTTGCCCTGCAGGTTGGGGCGAAATGCGACATCTGGAGCATGATTTCTTTATTTTTACAAAATGTTTCTAACCATGGCAATATGTAAGTAGTACCCACCTTTTTATTCAAAGTAAACTTTTTGCTTTGTTGTTTATTGTAAGGAGTGAACTAAAAATAAATATTCAAGATTTTAAAACTTTTGTCGCATTTTACCACACTCATTCTAGTTGTTGTAAACTTTTCATTCCTTCTCGCGCAAGACAGCCCAAGGCTTTTTTGTCTACTAGCATTGATCGCAGGTATAACGGTTCACCAGCATTTTCATTTTGCCTATCGTACATATGGGTACGTTGGTTTTGAAGGCTGCTTTGGGTGACAGCCACTGAAGGACTAAAAAAAAAACTCTGACGAATGTACACGTTAGCGTGTACATGTGGGTGGCAATGAGGACTTACCTTCACCATATAAATAACGTGAAAAGAACATAGTATAACCCAGCCAAAGTCTAGTAAAAAACCTAGAAGCAACCTATTAGTGTCGGAATACTCCAGTTTTATTGTTTTAACGCTTGCGCGTTTATGTGCAGGCTTCACGAATTTTTAAGTGACTATTTTATACCCTGTTCTGCTTTCTTCGGTTTATGCGTCACGTCGTCTCAGGGACGTAGTTAAAGAGCAAGCTTTTGAAAAGAAGGCGCTCACTCCCTTTTTTGAGAATTACAATCTCTGCAGAATATGGCTGCCGTATATTTTGAACGCTGTTCGTACTTTTTGAATAGTGTCACTCACACGCTATCAGCAGAGTCCAGACTCAACATACAACAGCTGCATTTCCTTGTTTTTTTTTCTCAAGAGCCAGTCTACCCTTCTGAGAACTGCAGCAGCGGAGACTCCGTTTGCACCGAATCTTTCTTTTTTTTTCTTGTTCAAGAAACCAGATGTCGCGATTGTGAGCGGCGACTCACCGAGAGCGTCAAAAAGCAGGAAAAGAAAAAAACAAACAGTAGTGGTAAAATTTGGTGTTTTTATTTCGTGCTTTTTTCTGCATCCCCGCTTCAGCCCCTATATAGCGCATACATGTGTTTGATAGCGAAAATATTTTAGGGGATAGGAAAAGTGGGGTGTAATGTGGTACAATATACCATTAAGAACAAAAAAATGATTTTGAACTTCTTTGATTAGCAATAGGATACTTGCGTTCTTTAACACGACTACTAATTGTTTAGTTACTTTTAGAAGGGCTGCTGAACGGAGTCAAATGCAGGGGAAAAAGTCTTCTTGTTTGTAAAAAAAATTTCAAGCCCCTCATGCATTTTCAGAGTACCAATGGAGGGCAATCTACATGTAGACGCTGGGACAAGATAGATTTCTCTTTACTGAGAAGTGCTGGCGATTGGCTAGAGCCGCACATTAACATTCTTCCCTCTAGCACCGAACCTTAATTCTTTCTTTACTTCTGACAGATGAGATTGATTTTTATTTCTGGTTGGTACGACGACACGCTGTTTTGTGCCGTTTCTTACGTCTTCTACTTTGTTTTGAACCTGTTATCACTAGGCCTACAACAGCAAATGTGGAAAGGTTATAAGCGCCCGATTAGTTTTCTCCAACGAGTCAAGAAAAAGGTATATCAAGTCAGACCACTTTAGTCTCACCAACGATGTAAATAATTTGAATATGTTTATGCTCAACATTTATCAGTTTATTAACTAGTGGACAATAGCTTTCAGAATATGCTGCGTATAAATACTAGGGTATTTTAAATTTAACGATTGATTTCGTGCAAGCATCACTGCAAGAAGCATTTTCCTCTTCCTGTAAAAATTTCCTTGCCTCAAAGGCAGCAAGTTTTTTTCAACAAAGTAACATGCGCAAGTTCAGGAGCTCCTATCAGGACTTCGTTATGTCTTATAAGGTCTTAGAACCGCGACTTTAGTCGAGTGCCTTATATGATTCCTTTCTCTTTTTTACTTGCTTGTAGATCATTTATTGTTATTACATCTTTAGGCATTCACTAGTCTATCAAATATCGATGCTAAAGCAGGCCCCTCGTGTCATGCTCACATATTTTAGCTTTCGTGAGAGGCCCGGACCCCTGACGCTTGAGAGCCTCTATTGTGCTCCTCTGAGTGGCAAGGAATGAGCAATGGGGGAAGGAGGACGCCTTCACGGAATCGTGTATATGTGAGGACCGAGGGCATTCATTAATCGCCGGGCAAATATTGTAAATGACCTCGGGGTTCATATTGAAGGCTTACTCAAGTTCTCATTTGCGGATCTCGATCTCAAGTGCCTGTCTTTCTGCAGCACGTTCACGTTTTATGTGAAGTTCCTCTCTTTCAGATTCCTGAAAGACAGACAGACAGACAGACAGGCAGACAGACAGACAGACAGACAGGCAGGCAGGCAGGCAGGCAGGCAGGCAGATGGACGGACGAATGAACAGATAGATAGATAGATGGATAGATAGATAGATAGATAGATAGATAGATAGATAGATAGATAGATAGATAGATAGATAGATAGATAGATAGATAACAGTGGAATAAGACCATCAAAATGACGTGTTCAATTCGTCACAAAGCGCGATGTTCAAGACCACCCCGAAATGCAATATGAACCGTTTCTTCCCGAAATAAGATCTTTACGAAAGTCGGCACCGCCAGTTCACAGAGTGCTTTTAGTTGTATTTTTTTCTTCAATTACTTTTTGTAGTAATAAACCTCCTGAGCCTTGCCCAATATATATGGAAGTGGTGTCGCGTTCGTGCATGCTTTCGAGAAAGTTTTATCCATAATGCAATACGGGAGGGGTAATGCCAGCGTCGCTTTGATGTAGGGCTGCAAATATGTCATATGCAGTATGCCGATATTATCCTGTATGCTCTATTCTCACCGAATAATTCTTGTTTGTTGTTCGTTTTTTCTGCGATGCCGTGCATCAGGAGAACTTGCAACCTGATACTTCTATAACCGTGAACTTCCGAGAGTGTATCAAGCGTGCGTGGATAGTTTAGCCGCATGTGCACTCTCACTGCGCCTTAGCGGAACACACTCCGGTGGCATACGTAATATATAAGGTGTGTACGCTTGCGTAGGTCACGTATCCGGCCTCATACAGCTTAACTTCCGTCTGTATAATCTTGCAGTTCTGACAAATTATTCGAAGCTGCATGGATTCATGTTTTCGTAATTTCGAATAAATTTGTTCATGAGATTGTGTGTTTCATTTGTCAATGAGTTTGACCTGTTTTATGTGAGCGTGGGTATCTACTTCTTTATGCACTGATTCAGCAAGCTCCACATATGACAAACACAGCAAGCTCCACATATACCAAATTTGGTGTTAGGTGACGTCAATAGATGAGAAAATATATATGACTGCTGCCAGCATGGTAATCCTGACACGCGTGTTTTGTAAGAGCATGACAGCATACCACGACGCTCATAGCACGCTCGCGGCTGTTTCGCAAGATCCACATATACTAAATTTTGTATGACGTGACGTGAACAGATGATGAAGGTATATGACACATCCAAAAATGATAATCATGACACGGAAGTCATAAATGGCATTATTTGCCTGCACGTCGTAATGATGTGCTGAATGTAAAGTGACATATCAACATCTCTCATTTGTACTTCGCGTATCATCGGTTCCCTCTGTAAGTGGGATCTGCTAACTTTTTCTGTGCGTATCTAGCGACCACACTGATTGGGACATAGCTCTACCGTTTGTCACCACCTACAGAAAGCCGCCTGGTCTACGTTTTATGTACTTTTCATCCGTCATAGTTTGCTACACTTCGACACCCTGCTTTCGTCGGACTAACCATTCTCCACTCTCCAGCGCCTACAGTATACCAATCACCGCTTTTCTTGCGCAGATCATCAAATAAACGTTTTGTTCACTCTCTCCAGACGCAAGACTATCGTCTTTCGACGACGTTTGCACTGACCATGCAGGTACGGGGCCAACTTTTCCTGCGGGCTCTCTTGTTTTCGCGTGGCTCCCATCTCGACGTTTTGTACTGTGCGAGAAATTATTATCGCGCAACGTTAGGCCCTACAGTGACCTTCGTCAGGTCACACCTGCCGCTTATGAGATTTACGCTACAAGATGCTCATCGGCTGCTGCACCCAGAACTCAAGTAGCCCACATTTCTCGTTTTAAAATATACCTTGGTTACTCACTCATTGTGACTCGGCCATGGTAATGACACGTGAATGAAACTGTAGCTCTGGCACAAGCGCTGAAACTACATCCAAAAAAAGGAAGACGGCAACTTTGTTGTTTTGGGTTGAACTTTCGTGTTGCCCTATTGTCCTGCAATACTGCGTTTTCTGCGCGGCGTTAGCTATACCCGCTCTCCACGAATAAACATCCCCCGTAAAAATATACTGTACTAAACTTGACCGCTCACCTTGAATTCATAGTAAAAATTGACGGGGTTTAACGTCCCAATACCAGGATATGATTATAAGAGACGCCACAGAGGAGGGCTGCGGAAAGTTTGATTGTTTAGGGCCCTTTAACTTGTTCCTAAATATAAGTACAAAGGACTCAAGCATATTTGCCAACGCCACCTTAAACGCTTCCCTAATGCGTAATTCCTTTCCGAGACTGCATCACACTTGATCCAATACTGAGCCTGATCTAAAATACATCACTTGTTATCTCTCGCTTTGATTGATATGTGGGGTTTAACGTCCCAAAACCACTATATGATTATGAGAGACGCCGTAGTGGAGGGCTCCAGAAATTTCGACCAGCTGGGGTTCTTTAACGTGCACCAAAATCTGAGCACACGGGCCTACAACATTTCCGCCTCCATCGGAAATGCCGCCGCCGCAGCCGGGATTCGAACCCGCGCCCGGCGGGTCAGCAGCCGAGTACCTTAGCCACTAGACCACCGCGGCGGGGCTTGTTATCTCTCGCTACCAAACTTAACACCGAGAGCAGTGCCACTAACGGTAGCCATGCTGTAGGCACATTGCAAGGTGGAGCCAGAGAATACTGTGTATGGAATCTCGAAACTCAGTCGTTGACACTGCTTGAAAGGTTGACACTGCTTGACACTGCTTGACAGGCTTACGATGACGTGCATATCAGAGTTGTTGCCAAAGGGCAGGCACACTCTCGGCAGCGAGCAGGAGCATTCCTAATTAAGGCTGGGTGGGGAAAGGCAAGTCGCTTGTTCCTGTGAGGGTCGGGATGGCGTAGGGTTGGGCTCCCTAACGAGCGAGGGGCATTAGCCAAAGCAGGCGCCGGTGGAACGAGGCAGAGGTTTCAGTCCCGCGCACACATCCGTTCCATTTGCCCTTCTGCATTCCATTGTACTTGTTCATTCTATTCCTGTCTGTGGTGGGATAATGAGCTTTCGACATTCCAGAGCGTCCAAACACTTCCCTTCCTCACCCTCTTCACAAGGGCCGAGTGTGCCATCTGAATTCTTTATTCGATGCTGTTCTGCCTTTTCGCTCTTGCGACCACAGGGTATGCTATTTTTCAGCACCTGTGCTACTCCGGAATATTCTTTGTGCATGGGGTCAGATGCGCACGCATACGGCTATGACGGTACAGACAGTTTAATGATCAAACACATGCGTGCGGACGCAGGAGAACGAGTTGGCCCACTCCTTCATCCTAATTGAAAACTCTGCGAATGCCTATGGCTGCTTGTGCGTAGAACCTTTGTACGTGTTTTTAGCGTCATTTCGCAACATTTTATTCAATAAAACTTACAACACAGTCAGCTTCCACCCGCATGCTTCGCATAACATGGTATGCAAAGTACGTGGGATGTGCAATTTTTGTTTCTTTTCATAATTGGTACTCATATAACATGCTCACTAGAATCGGCCCCATTGTCGCTGTAAAAGCTCGAAATAGTTTGGAATTCATTACAAGCGCAAATTCACAACACATCCCGCATCATAGCCCCTACCCATTTGAAATGCTCTGACACTCTCACGGAGTCGTAATCTGACGTGTCCGTTCCGCAAAGTCCTGAAAAACGTGGTGACGTGCAGGGAAACGCGTGCATGTGTGCGAAAAGTGCAGCTTTCTAATAATGTTAAACATGCGGGTACTGTAGAGGCAATATTTGGTACTTTTATGCAAGGGCTTCTGTCAATGTATAACATACATTCATTAACAACCTGCATTCTTCAACTAACGCTGTGCGACAAGAAAGTTGTAAAAGCTGAGCACTTTATTGCTCTAAGCCTACTATAAAAATGGGTAGCTTCGCCCGAGAAAGTCGTGGACATCATAGCCCAGTTTAGTTTCGCTCTCAACTCTATTGTATCGACCAGTCAAAATTTGGTGGGACATGCAAAGACTTGGCCCGACCGAGTACGTAAGCCAACATCTGTTGATAATATGAGTTACATAGCACCCATGAAAGTGGAAGCATTGGAATCTCCATAAAACCAGCAATGTCTTTGTAGACAAATCCCGTCATTTCGAGATGTTCCAGAAGCAGGCAATGCCTTGAGTTTAAAGCATGTAATCATTTCACATTCTTTTCTCGGTGACCTTCGGATGAACTTGAGTCAGAAGCGAAAATGCAAGCAATACACACACAAAAAAAAGAGGAGTGAAAGGGAAATACCAGGATGTAAACCAAGGGTTTCCTTGAATGGCAACTCAAAAAACACATCACTAGATAAAGGTGTAATATATGACTAAAACTGAATTGGAACCTAAATTGATTCTGCACAATAACTTGTTACGAGAAGGGGAAGTAAAAGCTGTTTGAACAGCTTGAGCATCCTTAACTCTTTATTTCACATGAATGTGACTAAATAGTGAATAATCTTGTGATAGGACAGACATTTCTGCCGAAGAAATTACCGAAGATGAGGAATGGAAAACTACTGTAACGCCGCATTCGTCAACCTGGCAACGGGGCACAGTCTCACCGCACAACATTGATGCAAGCACGATTAATCTTAGACATTATCCAGTAAGGTACAAAACCCAAGAATATCGAAGAGAACGTTGAGAAAGTGGTGCACATCCTCAAACTACCGACATTGACAGCGTCAAGGTCGCAGTCAGTGTAGTTATCAGTGCCATCTTCGCGGGTGCCAGTAGACAGAAAAAAGCGCGGAAGTGATGATCTGCCCGAACTAACACCAGAACGTCGTCGTCAGCACTTCTTAACGAGCGAACATGAAGTGCTACGCCAAAATGGGGCCTATTCACGTCCAAGAGAAACTTCAAAAAGTAAACGCATGTCGATTGGAGGCGTGTTTACTGACGCCTCGCTAATGTGAAGCGTTTCCCATGGGTACGCATCACGATTGAGGCGTTCGGCGCAATGCTGATAGCTTGCACTTTGTGTCACAAGCAAATGGTCTAATCTGACCAATGCGGCCGCCTCAGCCACCCTATGAACGCTTGCCCGAATCTCGCGTACCATAGTTTCCATGGTTGTGGCCTCAACAACTCCCACCAAGAACACTATTGCTCCCGTAAGTGAAACATCTGTGGCGGCGCCTACACGACCACAGACAGGGGTTGGAAAGCAACGTAAAAGATTACGTACGTGGTTCGTATACGAGACAAGGAGCACAAATATGCAAGTAACCAACTGATGCACCATGACCTCCCATCTATCGAGAGGATTAGTCCAAACTCCAGGTCGTAATCTTGTGGCCGATGCCGGTCTCCCAGCAAGACAATGCACGACCACGCTCCGACAAGATCCAGACCCACGCGGTGAGGTTTCGTATAGGCAAAGTGGACAGGCGGATAAGATCCAGAGAACTGCGCGGGAGGGGTTGCAAAATCACATAAAGCTCCAAAGCAATCTTAAATAATTCATTCCGTCATCCTACAGGAACTAGAGAACGCAGCAATGCGTGAGTTGACCCAAAGATAACGCAAGAGGTGTGTCAACTCAGACCTGCGCGTGCCACATTGAAACAAGTCACACATAAAAAAAATCGGCGGATCCCACGTACCCGGATATAGACGTTATGCGAAGCATGAGGAGGTAAGTGACCATGTTGCAATTTTTCTATTGAGTGACACGTCATAAAATGGCGCCAAATATTTTGTGATGTAACGGTGAAGGCAACCTTTATTAGGCCCAGAAGACACAGTGAAGCGGCCACACCCAAGGCACAAAACTCAGGCAAGCCAAATCCTCCCAGCAGATGAAGATGACGACCACTCATGATGATGAATATGTGTAAAGATAGTAGATGCGCTTAATAAATGCCTACACTAACTTCCCACCCACGTGAAAGCGGTCATCCTGACCGCAGTTCTTGGCCGCAGGTTAAAGCGAAGAGGAACGCCGTATGAAGGGCTTCATGCGAGATACGTCAACTATTTCTGTTGCCCGGTAGCGGTGGTTCATCGGAAGAAGAACGGGTGCCACGCGATAATGCACAGGAGACGTTTGCTCCCAGACAGTGTAGGGGCCAATAAAACGTAATTGAAACTTCTCGCACAGGCCGGGAGTGCGAATGGGTGTAAGAAGGAGGACTTCGTCGCCAAGGCTGAAGGACACGGCACGATGAGAGGCATCATATTCAAGCTTGCGATCCTGTTGCTTGGCTTCAGTGTTGACGCGAGCCAGCTGGCAGCAATGAAGTAGACGAGGCACGTATTCTTCTCTTGGAGATGAACTTGGTTTGACAGGCGCAGAGAAGAACGAAACATCGAGGAAAGGAGAGGGGAAGCGACCATGGACGAGGTAGAACGGTGAGTAACCGGTTGTACGCTGTACAGAGGTATTATACGCAAAAGTGACAAATGGCAGACTGGTGTCCCAGTTTGTGTGGTCGGGTTCGATATACATCGCTATCATATCTGACAGTGTACGATGAAAGCGCTCAGTCAGGTCGTTCGTCTGAGGATGGTAGCTGGAGCTTGTTTTGTGTGTAGTACCGGATGCCTTGAGCACTTCTTGGACGAGTTCTGAAAGAAACACTCTTCCACGGTCGCTCAGGATTACACGAGAAGCTCCGTGTCGAAGGATTATTGCTCGAAGGATGAAGTCAGACACTTTCGAAGCTGATGCAGAAGGCGCGGGAGCTGTTTCGGCGTAGCGGGTCAGGTGGTCTACAGCTGTAACTATCCATCGATTGCCCGTGACAGTCATAGGAACCGGACCATACAGGTCAACGCCAACTACCTCGAATGGTTGCAGGGGACACGGGAGAGGTTGTAATTGTCCACTTCGAGTTGATGTAAGTAGCTTGCGACGCTGACAAAGGGCGCATG
The DNA here is from genome assembly GCF_043290135.1 of Rhipicephalus microplus. NCBI lineage: Eukaryota > Metazoa > Arthropoda > Arachnida > Ixodida > Ixodidae > Rhipicephalus > Rhipicephalus microplus. The sequence continues at coordinate 73,262,230 of NC_134709.1, read as the reverse complement.
AGGCAATGTACTTCGCGACACAGGTGGAGAAGCCTGGCCAGTAGTAGTGACATCTTATGCGGTCATACGTTTTCAGGAAGCCCATGTGTCCAGCAGACATGTCGTCGTGATATGTCTTGAGGACTTGAGCCCGAAGAGAGTGAGGTAGAACGGGCACCTAGCGTTGACCATCAGGGTGGTAGATATGACGGTACAGGACGTGGTTGTTGAGCTTGAATTGCGCCAGCTGTCGGCGAAGACGGGCGTTAGGGGGCCGGCAAGTCCCGTCAAGATGGTCCATGATGCGGCGACAGTAAGGGTCAGATCATTGGTGAGATAAGAACAAACCACATTCGCTTGGAGTAGTTGGGTCCACAGTAGCTAATGACGAAACATGTAGGGAAGAGACGGCCAAAAGCTTCTCGAGTGCGACAGTGGCGGAATTGTTAGGTCGCTCCAAAGAGAGCGGGCAACGCGAAAGTGCGTCGCCGTCTTGATGTTTGTTTCCCGACTTGTATGTAATCGTGAAGTCGTATTCTTGTAAGCGAAGAATCCAGCGACCAAGGCGGCCGGACAAGTTCTTGATTGTCGAGAGCCAGCACAAGGCGTGATGGTCCGTAACCACAGTAAAGTGGCGGCCGTGGAGATAAGGTCGAAATTTTTGTATCGACCATACGACCGGTAGGCACTCCTGTTCGGTGATGGTATAATTCTTTTCGGTAGGGGTCAGTGCACGGCTCGCGTATGCGACGACTTTCTCACGTGAAGATTTGTCTCGCTGTAGGAGAATTGCACCAATGCCTTGACCACTAGCGTCTGTATGCAGGAGCGTAGGCGTGGTTTCGTCAAAATGGCAGAGGACTGGTTCGGATGTGAGTGCAGACTTCAGTTGGGCAAACGCCGCTTCAAATTCAGGAGACCACACAAAGGCGATGCCTGATCCGAGCAACTTATGCAATGGTGAAGCTATTGAGGCGAAGTCTCAAATGAATCGGCGAAAATAAGAAGCGAGGCTAAGGAAACTGTGCAAACCTTTGGCTTTTTCAGGACGCGGGAAATGTTGGACAGCGGAAATCTTGTCTGGATCGGGACGAATACCGTCCTTGCTTACGATGTGGCCTAACACTTTAATTGTCTTGCTCGCAAAGCGGTAATCTTTGGTGTTCAGCTGAAGGCCTGCGTTTGCAAGGCACGTAAGAACTTCGTCCAGTCATTGCCCGTGCTGAGGGAAGGTTGACGAGAAAATAACGATATCGTCTAAATAGCACAAGCAATTCTTTCATTTCAAGCTTTGTAAAAGTGTGTCGATCATCCGCTCGAATGTTGCTGGAGCATTGCAAAGGCCGAATGGCATGACGTTGAATTTGCACCGCCCATCTGGTGTTGAAAACGCTGTCTTTTCTTTGTCATCCTCGTGCATGGGTGTTTGCCACTAACCTGAACGCAGGTCTAGGCTTGAGAAGTACACGGCACCTTGCAGTGAATCCAAAGCATCGTCTATGCGCGGCATGGGGTAAACACCGTTGTGGGTAATTTTAATAGGTGCTCTGTAGTCCACGCAAAATCGCATGGAGCCATTTTTTCCTCACTAAAACAACCTGAGATGACCAAGGACTCGTGGAGGAACGTATGATGTTCCGTTGCAGCATATCGGCTACATTTTGTTCAATGATCTCACGCTCGGACGAAGAGACGCGATGTCGTCGACGGCGTATGATGGAAGTGCCGTCGGTCTGGATACGATGCCTAATAATCGATGTCTGTCCCAGAGATGAGGAATGGGCATCAAACAATCTCCTATTCTTTTGTAGCAAGGCAAGCAACTCATCTGTCTGTGAAGAGGTCAGTTGCGGACTAATAGTCGCAGCAATAACAGAAACGCTTCAAGAACGTCCAATAGAAGGAAGGTCAGAACACGCTGGCATAAGCGGGACAACAGAGAGAGATTGGGATTCAGTAACGCAAACCACTGTGGTGCCTTTAGGAATGGGAATTTTCTCCTACGTCTGGTTTGTAACGTAGAAAAGTCCGGAGCCATTGTGGAACCGCGCTAGACCTGAAGCAAGGGCTCTACCTCTTACGAGACAGCGTGCAGATGGTTGGACAAACACGTCACAAGAGTCGATCACATTAGAAGAAATTGGTGACATTGGTGACTATTCGCTGATGACCAGGTGGTAGCTCGGTATCTTCAGCAGCGAGCAAGCGAACGGGCTTGTCATCCGCATACAGGGCATAGACAGTTTTCATCATATATGAACAACGTTTTCTCGACAGCAGATGGAAGCGTTCGTCGTTGAGAGGAAATCCCAGCCTAATATAAGCTGGTGGGCACACGAACTCATCACAGCGAATGGCACAAAATGAAGAAGACCAGCTATGAAAACACGAGCGGTGCACATAGCGGCAGGTCTAATGGCGTCCCCTTGAGCAGCGAGCAGTGTAGGTCCCTCATAAGGGGTGGTGACTTTTCGCAGACGTGAGCACAAGGAACGATCAATCACAGACAATCAAGCACCAGTGTCTATTAAAGCTTCCACGTACACACCTGTTATTAAAACAGAGGAATTTCTGTCTTTGCGTTCGATGAAGATTTTCCTCCAAAAGCTTCAGAGGTTAGTTTTCCGGGCGTTGGTTCGTGAATTGCAAGAAAGGTCGCTATGGAGATGTGGAGTGGCGGAGGGGTGAGGGTGAGCGGCGTCTAGTAGAGCAGTAAGAAGTGGCTGGCTCAGATGTCGCAGTTAGAGACGATGAGCGACGTAGCGACGTATCATAGGGACGACGTTGGAAAGCGTACCAGCTTGCCCCATCATCCCGTCCGTAGGTGTCGAATCCACGTCGCTCGTCCTGCTGACGCATCCGACAGACGCGTGCAATGTGGCCCCGATAGCCGCAGTAATAACAGATCGGACGAGGCGGCCGCCATGGTGGGTGAAAGGGCTGGCTTGGCGCACTCGTAGTTAACGAAGCCAGTGGGACACGCGTCGAGTGTGTGGGCTTCGGTTGTACGACGGGTGGTGAGCCAGCGAGGACTTGTGCCTACGTCGGCTGCAGTCGAGGTACTGGAGAGTCTACATACGCTGGCCCGGTCATTGGCGCCAACTCCTCTTTGATAACGTCGCGCAAAACAGTGTTGGAGGGGGAGGTGGACCCGGTGTCATTGAAAGGCCGAAAGATTGCAGCTCTTCACGTATAATCACCCGGATCATGGCACGCAATGAGGCATCAGTCGTGGTGGTGTTTTCAGCGCTGTCCGGCGGTATTTGTTGGGACTCAAGTTTCTCTAGGCGTTGGCTTGTGGCAACAACGTAAGCGACTGTGGTCGGGTTTTGTAGAACGAAGGAATTGAACGCGACCGTGCCGATCCCTTTCAATAGATGACGAACTCTCTCTGATTCAGACATGGACGTGCTGAAACGGTGACAGAGAGCAAGCACATCCTGTATGTTCGATGTGTAAGACTCACAGCATTGTTGCTTGCGAGCATCCAGTGTGAGCATCCAGTGTCTTCAGCTGGATGCTTGCCAGCATCCAGCTGAACGAACCACCGGGGTGCCGAAAATTTGGCAAATCTGTTGTTTGAAACGCGTCCAGTCCGTAATGTCCGTTTCATGATTGAAAAACCATGTTTTCGCTACGCCTGTCAGATAGAAAGAAACACGTACGGCGAAGCTTGGTAGGATCATCCCAGTCGTTAGTGGAACTCGCTCGATGGAACTGGTCCAACCAATCCTCCACATCTTCACCTCGAAGTCCGGCGAACGTAGGCGGCTCACCCTGGTGCGCGGTGATAATCCACTATGGATAGGCCGCCATAGCCGGGGCCGTCGAGGTAGACGCAGAAGTACCGGTTGGCTCGTCCTGAGGCATGTTACCGGACACCTGGCCCAAACGACGACCTGAGCGGAGCTCAGGGAGGCAGATCGGGCTGGGAGGGGACGGGAGATCGTAGAGCACACTCTACCACTTGTGATGTAACGGTGAAGGCAACCTTTATTAGGCCCAGAAGACACGGCGAAGTGACCACACCCAAGGCACAGAACTCAGGCAAGCCAAATCCTCACAGCAAATGAAGATGACGACCACTTATGATGATGAATATGTGTAAAGATAGTAGATGTGCTTAATCAATGCCTACAATATGTACAAATCTTGCCCGCACAGGCATATGTTGAAGAATTGCAGATGCTAATATAGCCAGTTGTTTGACCTTGTGCAACGATGCCAACTGGAACACGCGTATTTGCGAAACCAGAGACTGATATGAAGCGCTAATGCTCGCGAGGATACAGACCCTGGACACTGCTACATAAATCAACCTCAGCGCAAAGCAACTAACTACAATTGACGTTAACCCAACGTAATGACTGTATGAAAGGAGTACATATCTAATGTTCTTAAAATTGGGTAGGCAGCACTGCAACCACTATTGACGTTTCACGAAGATTAGCGTCTATTTGAAAAGTAGTGCGGAGACCAGGCGTACCTCTGTGGTAAAATGCTTCATTGCTACGCCGAATGCTTGGTTTCGATTCCCGTTGGAACTTTGACATTTACTCCTTGCATTCGTCGGGTTGACGCTGCCGTTGTCGAGTATTTCTTGACGCCCGCGTGTTAACATTGCCCATGTATGTTGTCATCGTTCCTGGGTTGGTACTAAGTGTCGATCACCTGAGGCACATACCCGCATACCAGTGGCACATACTCACCCGTGCGTATGAGTCACTGTCTGGCAGGAAGTGTTTATTGACGTACGCGACGGCATTTTGGCACTATTCATGTCTTGACCTGTGTGTCATATTCGTCAAACTATCTTACTTTCCCATGCTAATTTTGGTTCCCGCCAAGTTAAGGGGGTCACCACGAGAGCACCCAAACATAAGCGGCTATATATAAATAAATAAATAAATATATATATATATATATATATTGTTAAGGCGTTTAGTAGCCGGTCCACAGCGAGCAAGCACAATGGCGACAGTAACGGCCAAGCACGGGCTCTCAGTGCGAGCGGCGTCCTTGTTGGGTAGCCCCACTAGAAGGTACTCAAGAGTTCGACCCATTTTATAGTTCGGAGGCTTCGCTACAATTACCCCGGGGTCGAAGAGGGAGCCGCCTGGCGACCTAACAGCTTGTTATTATGAGCGGGTCATAATAAGCCTTCAGGCGCTCCACGTTGACGATGTCTCGCCCACGCCGGCGCATGTCCGAAGATTGCTCAACGGGTTCGATCAGATAGTTGACGGGTGAGGTGCGCTCGATGACACGGTAGGGGCCTTCGTATTTGGGACGTAGTTTGGAAGAGAGGCCAGCGGCAGAGGTCGGGATTGAGAGCCATACAAGCGCACCAGGAAGGAACGTGGGCTCAGAAGTGGTGCTGGCATCACGGATACTCTTCTGCCGCTCTTGCTCTTGCGTCGTAAAAGTCTTGGCAAGCTCGCGACACTCTTCAGCAAGCCTGGCTGTCTCGGAAATAGGTTTACACTCAGATGGATCCGGCGTGTACGGGAGTATCGTGTCCATAGTGTGCGACGGGTGCCTTCCGTACAGCAAGTAGAAAGGTGAAAAACCAGTCGTGCTCTGAGAGGCGGTGTTGTAGGCGTAGGTGACGAAGGGCAGTATATTATCCCAATTAGTGTGGTTGGCAGCGACGTACATAGAAAGCATGTCGCCGAGGGTGCGGTTAAAGCGTTCGGTGAGGCCATTCGTCTGTGGGTGGTAAGCAGTAGTTTTGCGGTGGACAGAATGGCACTCCGTCAGAATGGCTTCGACGACTTCCGACAAGAAGACACGGCCTCGATCGCTGAGAAGCTCTTGGGGTGGTCCGTGGCGCAGTATAAATCGATGAAGCAGGAAGGACGCAACATCGCGCGCAGCAGCCGCAGGGAGAGCGGCGGTTTCGGCGTATCGCGTTAAATGGTCAGCGGCAACGATGGCCCAGCGGTTACCAGCCGACGTCAGAGGAAGTGGTCCATACAAATCGATACCTACGCGCCCAAAGGGACGGTCAGGGCAAGGTAACGGTTGTAGACTGGCGTGCGACATGTGAGCTGACGGTTTACGGCGTTGGCAAGTGAGGCAAGAGCGAACGAACTGCTGCACATAGCGGTACATCCCGCGCCAGAAGTAGCGTTGTCGAATGCGATGGTAGGTTTTGAATACCCCAGAGTGCGCGCATTGCGGATCAGAATGGAAGGATTCACATATCTCTGACCGCAGACTGCGGGGTATCACGAGTAACCACTGCCGGCCGTCGGCGTCGTAATTGCGTCGGTGTAGAAGGCCGTCACGAATGGCGAAATGGCGAGCTTGACGACGCAATGCACGCGTGGATGGCGTTGCGGATGGATCAGACAGCAAGTCGATCAGCGGGCCGATCCAATTATCCTTTCGCTGTTCGGTAGCGATTATGTCAACGTCAATGGCAGAAACAGCAGCCGAAGATACTGAGCAGAGCACATCACCTTCAGGCAGAGGGGAGCGCGAGAGGGCGTCGGCATCAGCATGCTGGCGTCCATTGCGGTACAGCACGCGGATGTCGTAGTCTTGTAAACGAAGAGCCCAACGGGCGAGACGGCCTGAGGGATCCTTCAATGATGAAAGCCAGCATAGTGCATGATGGTCGGTGACGACATCGAATGGGCGACCATACAAATACGGTCGAAACTTTGTAAGAGCCCAGACGATCACCAGGCACTCTTTCTCCGTGACGGTGTACTTTGTCTCAGCTCTCGTGAGCGTACGGCTTGCATATGCTACGACATATTCAGGGAATCCGGGTTTGCGCTGCGCCAGGACAGCGCCAAGGCCTACACCGCTGGCGTCTGTGTGCACCTCCGTCGGGGCCGTAGGGTCGTAGTGGCGTAGAATGGGAGGAGATGTCAACACATGGCGGAGCTTCGCGAACGCGTCGTCGCACTCAGACGACCACGAATTGAGGGACCCGTTACTTCCAAGGAGCTTCGTCAGCGGTGATATGATCGTGGCAAAGTTTCGTATGAAGCGTCGGAAGTACGAGCGCAGGCCCACGAAACTACGCAGTTCTTTGACGGACGCAGGTTTGGGGAATTCGGCCACGGCCCGAAGCTTGGCTGGGTCAGGAAGAATGCTATCCTTGGACACGACGTACCCAAGGATGGTGAGTTACCGTGCTGCAAAGCGGCACTTCTTCAGATTTAGTTGCAAGCCGGCATTGCTGACACGTGCAAAAACTTCTTTCAGACGTTGGAGGTGCGTAGAGAAATCTGGAGCGAACACAACAACGTCATCGAGGTAACACAAGCACGTGTGCCATTTCAAGTTGCGCAGAACGGTGTCCATCATGCGCTCAAAGGTCGCAGGTGCATTACATAGACCAAACGGCATGACGTTGAATTCGTACAAGCCGTCGAGTGTGATGAACGCAGTCTTCGGTCGAGCGTCATCAGCCATGGGTACTTGCCAGTACCCCGAGCGCAGATCGAGAGAAGAAAAAAATTCGGCTCCGTGAAGGCTGTCAATTGCGTCATCGATGCGCGACAGTGGGTAAACATCCTTGCGAGTGATCTTATTGAGCCGTCTGTAGTCTACACAGAACCGCGCAGAACCATCTTTCTTCGCAACAAGAACAACAGGAGACGCCCATGGACTGTCCGAGGGCCGAATAACGTCGCGTCTGAGCATATCATTAACCTGCTCGTTAATTTCCCGACGTTCAGCAGGCGACACGCGGTAGGGACGTTGCCGTAATGGTGGATGGGCACCAGTGTCGATACGATGCGTAACAGCGGACGCACGACCGAGAGAACTTCGCCCGACATCGAAAGAAGAACGATATTCTCGCAACAGGTTCAGAAGCTGGGAACGCTGTACCGACGTGAGGTTGTCATCAATGCAAGGGCCAAATACATCAGGAGATGACGAATCAGAAGTGGAAACAGCACTGATGGTACGCAAATTGGGACAACGCGAGTCATCAGGTACGTCCAGGACTTGTGCGTCATCCACTGGTTCCACTCTGCCGAGACATTCCCCTCGAACCAAGGTAACAGTGTACGGGGATGGGTTGGTCACGAAAATAGAGGCGTTGCCCTGGGTGATTTGCACGGTCGCGAAAGGTACTAGCAACCCTTTCCTTCGGCAAGCACGGTCGGATGGCGAAACGAGTGCAATTGTGTCGGAGAGTCCAGCGCAGTAGACAGATACACCCATCGTGGAGCTTGGAGGCACTATGGTATCGTCTTTCACGAGAATCTTGCTCACTTTCGAAGAACTGTCTTCCGGCGTCAAATGCGAGAAGGGGGAGAGTTCAATTTCGGCGGCGGCACAATGGATGACGGCGTCGTTGCGGGAGAGAAAATCCCACCCCAGGATGACGTCATGAGAGCATGCGGGAATGATGATGAATTGGGGACATACAGAACGTCCTGAACGACAACGCGAGCTGTGCACCCTGCTGTAGGATGGATACGATGGAAACCGGCGGTACGAAGGGACAATCCAGAAATTGGCGCCGTCACTTTACGAAGCAAGCGGCAAAATTTTTCGTCCATAACGGATACTGCAGCTCCTGTGTCAATAAGAGCAGATGCGTGAACACCGTCCACAAGCACGTCAATGACATTAGATGGGCGGCTCTGAGGGCTTTCACAATGCGATAGCATCGCAGTCCTTGCCTCGGGGACTGCGACGATTAGTTTTCCCGCTCGTGAGCAGCTGAACTTGGCCGCATGGGGGACGGGGAACGATGTCGTGGAGACGGTGACCTACGAGAAGATGAAGCTAGGCGAGTTGGCGGTGGTATAGACGGCGTTTCCTCGTGATAGGTACGCCTAATCTGTCCAGCAACAGGCGACGAGATATGGGGCGTCTGTACGCGAGTGCAATAACGTGCTACGTGGCCCGCGTAACCGCAGGCAAAGCAAATGGGCCGGTTGTCAGATGTGCGCCATCGGTTCGCCGGGGTAGGTCTTGTCCATGACGCAAGAGCCGATGGACGGAACGGTGGCTGGAAAGGCTGCAGGGGGTGCTGGAGCTGAGTCTGAGAGGTCACGTCAACATACGTAGCCGGCATACCCGCTGCAAAGGATGGAGGTCGTGCGGCAGCTTCGGCGTAAGTCAGTGTGGCGGGCGCTTGAACGACTGGAGGCGGCCTGGCGACCATTTGGGCGTAACTTGGGGGTACAGGAGCCGGAAGCTGTTGTGGGTGGTACGCAGGCATAACCTCCGCTATTTCCTGCTCAATCGCTCGGCGGATGGGGGGGAAATGGTAGTGGCCGATTGTTGAGCAGCCGGTGGGTGGGCGAAGGGCAGGAGAGAGAACTGCCGTGCGATTTCCTCACGTATGAAGGACTTGAGGTCTGCCAGCAGTGCCACCTGGTCACAGCTCGCCTCCAAGCCTGCAAGCCCTGCATCTCGTGGTGTGGAGCGACGGGTCATCGAACGCTGCCGGCGGAGCTCCTCGTAGGTCTGGCACAGCGTGATGACCTCAGCTACTGTGCCTGGGTTTTCGGCCAGCAGCATCGTGAAGGCATCATCGGCAATGCCCTTCATGACGTTCCGGATCTTGTCTGATTCGGACATGCTGTCGTTGCATTTCTTGCATAGGTCCAAGACGTCTTCAATGTAGCTGGTGAATGATTCACCGGCCTGCTGAGCGCGTTCGCGTAAGCGCTGCTCGGCTTGCAGCTTACGAACGGCAGGGCGGCCAAAAACGTTGGTGATAGCGGTCTTAAAATCGGACCAGGTTGCGAAATCAGACGCGTGGTTGTTATACCACATGCCGGCCACACCCGCGAGGTAGAAAACCAGGTTGCCGAGTTTACCTGCCTCGTCCCAATGATTGGGGACGCTGACGCGTTCGTACATGACGAGCCAGTCCTCGACGTCGGTGCCATCCGCGCCGGTGAAGACAGGTGGGTCGCGGATGCGGCGGACACCGGAACATGGCGTCGGCGCAAGAGGAAGCGTTTGCTGAGCGGCGTCTTGTTGCATGGTTGAAGGCACGGTACGGGATCTAAGCTCCAAGGGCATCGAATGTGAACCAAAGATGTTTGAAGGGCACAGCACTCTCCACCAAAATGTTAAGGCGTTTAATAGCCGGTCCACAGCGAGCAAGCACAATGGCGACAGTAACGGCCAAGCACGGGCTCTCAGTGCGAGTGGCGTACTTGTTGGGTAGCCCCACTAGAAGGTACTCAAGAGTTCGACCCATTTCATAGTTCGGAGGCTTCGCTACAATATATATATATATATATATATATATATAGATAGATAGATAGATAGCTAGATAGATAGATAGATACGCTCAGAGTCGCCGAAGTTTGCTCAGAAATGCTTCCCATTTGAAACAGCAGGCATCAGCGAGCATTGCTGACACGGGCGCAACGGCTCTGATCGTACAGGTCATGCAACCAGAAGCCTAAAAAGGAGGTTCCAAGAGACAGGTACGAGCAGAAATTGAAAGCTGGCAAGTGTGACGCGCAAAGCTGAGGACGCAGAGGCATTTTGTGCTTTAAACTAATAACTATAGTGTATAAAGAGGATAATGCTTCTGTAAGTTTTACGCTACCGTCAGAATTATACAATGTCCACTAGAGAGGAAAAGAGGCCCTGAAAGGACCACAGATGTCTCTGCACTTAGATCTGGTTGAGCAGTTCATCAGAATAATGAAATCTCCTTATTGCCATGCGCACGTAGTAATCGCATACCAAAACAACATAAAGCAAAACTAAACTAACGGTGATAGGCGTCCACTGTTATACGGACTCAAAGAAATAAGAAATGTTCAAAACTATAGATGGCTATGGGTACTTCCAAGCCTAGCGGGTGGCAAAAAACTGACTATTCTTTCTTTTTAGGTGATGTGAGTGACCTTATTATTTTAGCTCACTTAAACAAGCGACTCAGCCCCACCGATTGAGTAGGCGGCTATTCCCTCCTCCGTCCAGCAAGTTGTCTGGAGCTCAGCTAATCCCGTTTAGAATAATCCAGACCATGTCCTATGTAGGTCTATTTTTTCTCTGCATCACCTCCTGAGAGGATTTTGAGTATATTTGCCCTGATTGTAGTGAGGTTACTAACTTTGAGCATAAGCTCTAGCGATGCCCCTCGTTATGGGGCCCAAGTCGACTCCCAGAACAGGATTGCGACTCTGCCTTACAAAGTTCAGAGTTACTATTTCACAACTACGGACTGTCCAGAGGGTCCACGATGCGGCGGTGCAGCTAGGGTTCCCCATCCACACATCGTTTCTCTAAAGTAGCACACGGCGTTGCTCTTAAGCAGTAGCGTTTCTCAAACCTCTATAAACTTGTGGGGCTGCTTTTCAATTTAAAAGCAGCCATCGACAGGAGGCTGATTCAGGAGTCAGCTAATGAGTGCGGCAAACGTTACAAGGTACAACATGTCTACCATCACAAAGAGAGAAAAGCACGCCGACTGTAAGGAGCTTCTCTACGTTCACGTCTTTCTTGCTTTCACACCTCGACCTATTCCTGCAATTTCAGAGAGTGGGACATTGTTGTCGGTGCCGGGGGATGTATCTAGCAGTGCTTCCTCCCGAACCCTTTCTAGACTGGCCCCAACGGTGATCATTAGGGAAGTGGCCGAGCGGCTCACGGATGCGCTGATGCGCGACACCACACCTCTTTCAGGGGAATAGCAAAGAAAGAGGAATACAGCAGCACTCTGTCCTCACATCCTACAAACAGCCTTGTGCCATCGAATGATTACATGCATAAAGAAAGCAAGCAAGCAGCTATACACTGAATCACAATACGTCAATTCACCAACCGAAAAGAATCTAGATAGCGATGGCAACACATCAAGCACTGGAAGCAGAAGCATGGCAATCTTTTCCTCGGCATCTCTACAAAAATAGAGAAAGTTGTTTTTTGCAGAGAGTTTGTTTATCTGATTGAAAGTAAGTGATTAGTCACACGCATGTCTACACCAATCAGCATGTATGCATTTTATGTTTTGTATGAAAATGCTCATAGAATTTGCTTAGACTCCGGGAGAGTTTATTATATGAACTCTCTTGAAGTTCGGAACTCATAAAAAATACCGCAGCAACGAGATCGGTGGGACGAAGGACGATGGAGAGAGGGACACAACCAAGAAATGTCGCAAGCTTTGGAGTCGGCAGAACCAAATTAGAAAGAACCGAATTATTCCCCGGACGTCGGATTAGTTCATACTTTTTGAAGTTTAACTTTAGAAACATTGGACCAAAAGTGGCTGATTGATTCATTTGTGGAGTTTAACGTCCCGAAACCACCATACGACCAAGAGAGACGCCGTAGTGGAGGGCTCCGGAAATTTCAATGAAAAGTGGCTGGTAAGTTTGTTTTATTCTTCTAAAATTTTCAGCCAGCCATGCAGATCTATGTAGGGTGTGTTCACCTTTAAAAAGACCATAAAAACATTTTGATTGTGCAAGTTCTTGCTTTCGTGTATTTTGGACAGTAATTACTAATAACAAGAAAAAGAAAAGAAAGCTCCCGGTGTAACAAATACGAGTTCCGGAGTTGAGTTCCTAGAAGGATTCTGTCAACGGTTTTGGCAGGCCCACCGCGCAAACACCAGGACCGGGAGGCGGCTTGTTCTCTACGGACACTACGGATGCACCCTGTGCACCCTTCAAACTTATGGCCTGGGGGGCAGCAGAGCGTCTCTTGCTGGTTCTGTACAAGCGACCCTGCAGCTCCTGTACCGGGCCTGGCCTGACATTCCGTCAGCCTTCGCGGCTCCCGAGCTCATTACTGCGTTCTGCCCGGATGACCGCCTGTGGCGTTGAAGGACGAAGGGGCGGCGGCGGCGGAGCGTTGTGCGGGAGACACCGGGTTGCGTGGAGGTGTGGAAACTCGATCTGGACTACGGGTCGTCGGTCACCAGACACTTGGGTGATTGGGGCGGCCTAAAACATTTTGGCACCGCACTTCGAACTCCGGGCGTCGGCGATTAGAGACGGTGAGCTTTGTCGGAATGTTGTGACTCCTGTTCGCCCATAATTCACGTGTCATCAGACAGCTCGCTCATATATCCCTCTAAATTTGGAGCTTGTACATTGTTACTTGCTCTACTTTGCTTGGGAGAAGCTTTTCCACTGGTGTGGGCTTAGGGGGCGGCCGTCGAAGATGACACACTTCGACTGACAAGAAAACATTCCACGTCGATAGTGCTGACTGGTTCGGTGCCCCGGAAGGGCGAAGTCGGAACCCTAGAAAAGCGGCCGCGGGTCAAAGAACTTAGGGAAAAGCGAAGAGGTCCAGAGAGTCGTACTCAGGGTCCAAGGAAGTCCGCCGCGACGACCGAGGAGAAAAATTGGACATCAATGCCAAGAACCAATCTTGAGCCCCGACTCGAGCATCCCACTTCGAGGGCCTGGCTACATAGATTTTTCATGAGATGAACTTCATCTCCCTTACTTAGACGAGCTTTGCGGGAAGGGATGCGGCGCTTTGAGACATTGGTTTTATTGATTAATAGCTTCATCATTTGTGCCCTCGTGTTCTTCCTCCGTATTTACGCACCCTCGCATTGTCGCTGTTACTTTGTTTATGTATCCTGCGTCACACGTCACAAGTTTTTTACTCACGTGTTACAGTTTTTCGCAGCAGAATTGTCACTTGCGGGTAGTGTGTTTGTACGCTATTTGCACTTGCTACTAAGTGAAGTGCGTCAGTAATTAGGGAAAGGTCGTGGCGTCTTCTACTTCGCGGCTCCAGTACGGATCCCTCTGTGTAGAAAGTGGCTGAGACACATAGCCAAGAGGGAACCGAGAAAAGTGGTTGTTGAGTTGTCCTTCCTCTCTTTGGCGGTCAGTCGGTAGTAGGGATGTCTCAACATTAAAAATTTAAACCGGAAGCATGACAGAAAACGAAATAAATTGAAAGTGTGAGCAGGTAGTGAAATGAGGGAAATAGAAGAAAGCAGGTATCAAAAGAAGTGATAGTGATGTTACACATAGTATAGCATTGTAAGGTCGTGAGGAAAAAGTGAGGGTGAGGAGAGAAGGTGACGGATAGAACAGCCATCTGTACTATGTTATCACAATGGGCGGGATAGTCGTGTGAGGGTGAGGAGGAGGGTAAGTTCTGAATTTCGCACTACTAGCAAGTAGCCGGCCCAGTTATTCTCCTCACTCGGTCGTATCATCCGTCCACCTTCCAAAAGGCTGCCTGCATCTAAGGCTGTTTTGCATTGATGGGAGGCAGTGTAAATATCCTCTCCTCATGTAACTTTGCACTGGCTCTGCAATCCACCAGATTTAACCAAGCCGCGAAGTCCCGTAGTTGCCTCTCCATGACGTCACAAAGGCTGACAACTTCATGATACATCATGATGCACTGTCATAGCACGGACGAGGTCACGTGTCTTTTTCGCCACACTTAGCAACACTTTACATGGTTCCACGAGACCTAAGGAAACTTCAGTGGCTTCCAGAGTTTGAAGCAAGTCTCGCAATCCAAGATCGCTAACATGATCACTTACGAATTTCTCCTTGAGAGAAAAATGTCGACATGAATGTGACTTGTTTGTTGGTCTATACACCAAGCGTGTATTTTTAAATCCATGGTAAATCTTTCTTATTTAGTAGTATTACTTTAGGCTTTCGAAATATAAACGTTTTCGAAGCTATTTATAGGCTCATAATGTGTTACGTGACAGGCTGAAAACAAGAATCTACACCAACAAAAAATTGAGTTAGTAAAGGCGAGTTTTATCTGCGCAAATGGAGAGTTTATGTATATTGTGGCATGGAGCAAGCAACTGATAGCTCAGCCTTTCAAGGATGCAGGGCCAATCAGACGGCGTTCACGTAATCTCCTGCTCTCAATAATTATTGAGCGCAACGCCCAGACTAGTTCGTTCCCAGCAAAAAAAACTTACTACACAATGCTTCTACATATACAACGTAGCTGTTCTCACCCTGTATTGACTCTTATAAGGGAACTAGATATCGCAAAAATCTTCAACTCACAGTACGCACTAAAATTTACCAATTCTGCTGTCTTCACATTGCAGCATCTCAATAATATTCACGCTATCCATTAAAATTAAACATAGACCTTCCAGAGCAGATGTAATTATCTCCCAATGAAGCCCTAATTAGGTCTTGAGTGAGAGAGCCGGTTTGCGAAGTGCTCTATAGCACGTAAAACGTGAAGAAGAAAAGCGATACTTTTGAAAAGCGTAAGCACTCAAATGAAAAGAAAAAGAGGCGGCTGAATATCGAGCAATACGCAATGCTCGAGGGGAACCATGCGGTCCATCGTACAAATTGCTACCGGCTCTCATGTCTTAATTTATGCCTGTCTCACTTCATTGCTCTGGCGCTGATTGCGCAAAGCTGCTACGCTGTCTCCGTCCCGCAGAGTGATGAACACGTTGATTTTCCTCATTCAAGTGGTTTGGTTTGTTTCGCATGGCTGTAGTTCTGCGGTACTTGTGTCTCAGCCCACTGCTAAGTGCCCATCATTAGGAGAACACATGCTGGGTAAACAGTACAAATGGTAGAGAATGAATAGTAGAGAATGAAGAGCCTGGAAGAGCAGAGAACTACCTCGGGAATCATTGTAGATCTTTTCCCTTGCATTTTCCTGCTTAATAGTTCAGAAGGTCTCCAGTGATAATTTCGTAAGCATTCCCATCTTCCACGTGTCCCTCTCTGTTTCCTTCACTTTCGTTTTAACTGATGTTTCCTTTTGGCTTGGTATTCTGCTGCTGTATAAATACATGCTTGACAATTTTCGAGTTTGTATCCTCTATTTAGTATCGACGTTCTTCTTGTACAAGTAACTGAAGCCTTTCTTAGCCCAACGCTCATCTCCCATTTTCTCAATCGTTCCTCAACTTCTATCTTGTTGCTAGCTACCCTGCACTCAAACGATGTCCATCCCATATCTCCCTGTACCCCTGATTTGGGGTATTCCTGTATGCTCCCAAAGCAAGTCTACCTATTCCACGTTGTTTAATTTCAAATCTTGCTTTAACCTCTGATTTCATGCACGAGAACGTATTACCGAACGTCAAACCCAGTAGCATGACACCTTTACAAATTCCTCTCAAAACGTCATACGTATTGTAGTTCCACAGTGCCCTATTTTTGATTACAGCTGCATTCCTCCTGCCTTTAGTCAATACGTATCTTTCGTGCTCCCTTAGATACTCAGTCCCGTTATTTATCCATACGCCAAAGTATTTGTATTTATCCATTATTTCTAGCATGATTTCCTGTATCTTATGCTCACTGCCTTTGTTATAATTAAAAATCATGATTGCTGATTTTTCCCTACAGAACTTCAAATTTAACCTATCTTCCTCATTACCACAGATGTCTATCAATTCCTGCAGATCTTCCTTGTTGTCGACGATTAATACTATATCATCTACGAACATCATTGCCGGTATTACTGTTCAATATGTTTTCCTTGCTTGACACAAGAGGGGCTGAAGTCGAGTCGACTCCCCTCTAATTTGGCTTCTAGTCCTTGGAGATACAGCATAAATAACAAAGGCGACAAGGGACATTCCTGTTGAAGCCAGCGTTGTATCTCTGTAAATTGAGATACCTGTTCTTCCCATTTGATAACTACCTTGTTAATTTTATAAGTCTTTACACATTTAGAAGATTTTATAGACATTTAGAAGATTTTATAGATTTTATAGACAATTAGAAGATTAGTTATTCCATTTTCTACATCTAGTGTGTCCAATATTCCCCACAAGTCTTCTTGAATCACATTATCGTAAGCTCCCTTGATATCTAGAAATGCCAGCCTCAGGGGCCTGTGTTCTTTTTCCGCTGTTTCAATACACTACACGAATAAAAACAGAATTTTGCTCGTTGCCTCTCCTAAAATTTGCTTAGAGTTTGGTCCTAGTTTCTTTATTAGCATGGTTGGAATGCCGTCAGGGCCTGCTGATATGCTCTCAAGAAATCCTTTCTCTGGCCTTTCCCACTCTCGTTGTCCCAGTGTAGGCACTGAGCTAATTGGTCCATCCTCGAATGGTACGGTGCATGCAGCGCTTTCTTGGTGTTTATATCTTTCTGTCATCATTGTTTTTATATATTCAATGCCTCATCCCCTTCTAGTCTGACCTCCTGCACTGTATTTATCAACATATCTTTCATGCTTGTCTGACTACTCAGAGAATTGAGATGGTTACAAATCTTTGTAGTGGCCTTTCTATCCTTTTTGTTTATTTCCGCCATCCATTGGGCACCTTTTCCTGTAATCTTTTCACTGATCTAATCGGACGCTTCCCTTCTGGAGCTCAAAAAGTTTTCCTATTTTCTTTTAACATCATCTTGCGGTTCACCCCTCTGTTTAGCATACCTTTGCTCGCTGAAGGCTTCCTGATGTCATACTATGGCTCCTAACCTTCCTCATTCCACCAGCTCTTATGTTTGTGTCTGCTTTTCCCGGTTGATTTCTTGGTTAACCTCCCTGCCTTTCCTCTCCATTTATCTCTCTCCCTCTCTATCCCGGTTGATCTGACTCGTACCTTAGCAAGCTCTAACTCAAACAAACGAGTTAGTTTTGTGCACGTTCACTCTGTTTTGTATCCTCGGTGTTTGTTTTCTCAATCTCTTTAGTTGCTAATTCTATTTCCATTTCTGAGCAAATATTACCTTGTGGTTGCTCACAATGCTGTCTTTCCTATTTCATTTCTCTTCCTAAACTCAGCCTGATAGTTTGTGATCACTACCTAAGCTTCTGGACGGATATTCATCTATGTTCATCACCTTTAGCCGATCATACATCCTATGTGACATTATTGCGTAATATATCGTCGATTTCAGCCTTCACAGCTCCCATGTTATCTGCCCTTCGCGTTTCTCGGTGCTGTTGCAAATGATTAAATCATGCCTTTCACATATATACATTAGTATTCTGCCTCTGTGGTCAGTATATCCATATATATCTTCTATGTGCACGTTCATATATCTTAATATATTTACCTCAGACTCATCTCCTGGTTCGTCAATGTCGTTTCCTATGCACTGCACTATTTATTTATCTTCCTCTCTGGCTTTCGCCCCTGTCCACAAGTATACAAAACCCAGGAGTATCATTTGCCCTGCCATTTTTCCGTTTAGCCATAAATGTTCCTTTCACTCCTGCTTGACCCATTACCAGTCTGCACTTTTATGAATGAATGCCCCAATACCACTCCCCTTTTCTGCTTTTCACGCAAACGTGCGCCAACACCACCTGTACTACAAGGAAAATTACCCGAAAGAGGAGTAACTGAGCCCAATAGGTGGGCGCGATAAACGGATAGACCGTTGAGGAGCAACCACAGCGGGAAGCGTGCCGCGCGAGACCACTAAGTCCCCAAACGCGCTCCGAAGGAATGAACCGCCCGGGGATTGCAGGCAGCGTGAAAACCGTTAACAAGGTGACCAACCCTCCTTCTCCTTCCTTCTCCTCCTCTGCTGACTCAGTCTTTCCGCGTATTTTTCCGGCGACGGTTTGCGTAGCGTCACGCTCGGAGTGCTCGACCACGGGTGCCTGGATTCGAAGATCTAAGAATTACGACGTGGTGCTTGTGTGTACGCTTGGATGAGCGCGGGCTGCTGCTTTTGCGTTTCGCTGCACCCATGAAGTCTGGAGCAAGTCTCGACACGTCAACACGCCATGCTGTATATCTCTGGCTTCAAGGTAGTCACGATCAACACACGACAGCAACAGTTGTGACGGCCAATATGGTGGCTGAGAAGACAACAAGCCTATCGGATATATATATATATATATATATATATATATATATATATATATATATATATATATAGTCGGACTATATCTATATATATATATATATATATATATATATATAGTCGACTATATATAGTCGGACTATATATATATATATATATATATATATATATATATATATATATCAGTCCGACTCAAGGTAGAAAACAGCGCTGGATTCTTAGGCAAGTAGGTTATCCTTCTTTATTCTACTCTACTTGTCGCGTGTGCGATACGATCACGCTTGCTGGCAACGGGCTCGGTCTTGTTGTATATCGCACGCAAGAAATGCACAGCGAAGGTCAGCTTGGGCATCTGCATTTCGCACGGAGGAAGGAAAGGAAAGGTAGGAGAGGGCATGCTCAGCCAGCGCGCTGAGCATGCCCTCAGCGCGCTGAGGCGGAAATGTGGCGGAAATGACGTCATGACGGCCATATTCACTGGGCACAATGGCGGCGTTGTTATGGTTACGTGTTGCGCAGCGGAGCTGGTCTAGCAGTGAGCGGCCGCGGCTGGCGGCGGCATGTGTGCCTCCCCAGGTCTTCTGCTGAGTCGTGGCGGACAATATCCGTGCTCTGCGCCCCATTATTGGTTACGCAGTAATCTCCTGGCAGTTACTGTACTCCTATCACCGTTTACAAAACCTTTTGTCCACCATGTGGCCTCAACAGCACATAGAACGAGCGCATACTTATTTGTTGGGTGGCGGATGACGCGGATGAAGCATTTGAAGTGTTCGGTGAAATTGCGTTGGGCACCATGACGAAGCGGAACGATGACGAACGCATTGCAGGTCAGTAACCGTTGGGCACTACTTCTGCTTGTGACAACGGACGATGCTGTTGAGCCCAGCAAGACGCAATGAGAACCATGTGCACACACGAAGTTTTGTGTTGTGTGTGTAGAGTAACAACTTGCAAGTGCGTATTGAAACACCTTTTCTGTTCCGCTTTGTATACTCACCCCTAGCATTACATGTAACCCTAACGTAACAGCAACCACATTCAAGTGTCGCTTGCACCGTGCTCAAAGTCATCACGGTCACAGAATGCTAACGCCGGTGAGAAATTTCACGCGAAACACGGACACAGTGGCCGCACGCTGCGTCGGCCGCGTGGTGGAATGCAACCATAGAATTCACACGACCGACCGTGTTGTCGGTACAGTTGCTGAATTAATGACGTGAAAACACTCGCCGTTGTCAGTGCATCTAGCGTGCGTATTCTCGTACTTGCTTTGTTGTCGGTGAGCTGTTACTGGCTGTTAATACTCGGACAAAATGATTTCGCAAAAGGTGTCGCGCTGGCTCAGAGCGTTGAACCCCTTTCTATTAGTTTCGGATCGTCACGACACGCGCGCTTTGCAGCTCACGTGCTTTCCAAGCCGGAGAGAGCGTCGTCCCTTCTGCTTTACATTCAGAAGTAAACAAGAGAGGAGAGTTTGCCCAGTCAATATGGCCGACTTCCACCTTCATCGCGGCTTCACAACCAGTGACGTCAGGGCCTCTCCTACCTTTCCTTCCTCCGTGGCAGTTCGCATGTGCTTTGCGACCGCATGGAAATTGACCGCCATTGCCGTCGGCCTCCCGTACACTCGCTCATTGAGTGCTCGCCTGTCTTTGCCGCCGCTGCAATAAGCTCCAAGCTGACCATATTGGGCTGAGACCTCGTCGCTGTGTTGGCAGTCGTCGATAACACGTTGCGGGTTCTCGTAAAGAGCTTGGTTGTAGTATGTCGCGCGCTGTCAGTGCACCAGCACAGGCTGGCGGGGCTTTTGCTAGCGTCGGAACTCACTGAAAATTGGTCGCCATTACAGTTGGCTTTCCTGTCAGTCGGTCGCAAGCAGCTCGGCGCCGTCCATTGGCCGCGGCCGCGGACTCGCGTTTGCGCGCTGCACTCGCTCGAAATTGTGAAAAAGGGCCGCATTACCGTCGATTTCTTCGTCGCTAGCTCCAAACCAGCTCGTTCGTGGTGGTGGCCAAGCGTACGCTCGCTCTCCTGTTCGAAGTTCACTGGCGGCAGACACTCCGTGTGCAGCGCCGTGTTTGGTCTCGCGTTCGCTTGCTCGAGCTGAACGATGTCGCTCGCTTAGGACTCGCCGACTTGTTAGCGGCACGGTGGTTGGCGGAGTTGTGGCTGTGGCCACCGCTCCTAAGCTGTTGCGCAACGGCGATCGGAAGGAGTCTTTGACGATGTGTTACATCACGGTGAAATTATCAGCATGTCATATCTCATGTATGTTTTCATTTCACCTTGCACGTATTTCACATATGCATTTGTATTCATCCTCTGTCACGTGTGACTCACTATTTTACTTACTTGTTTTGAAGCCGTGGGAGCAGACCATGCTGAAGACTGTGTGCGCTGGCGTCTGCGATGCCTGTCATCCATCTCTTTCGTCAGAGCAGCTTTGGAAGGACTGTGCGAGATGTGAAGGTAAATTTATTTGCGTGTCATAATTTAACGCTTGTTTTTATAATAACGGACACTTACTTGTCATATGCGTGCATCTTCATCTTTTGTCACGTGTGTCTAACAAATTTTACTATATTATTGTACGTGCAGCCGTGGGAACACAAAACGCAGAAGGCTACGTGCGCTGGCCTCTGCAATGCCTGTCATCTATCGCTTCCGTCGGAGGAGCTCCCCAAGGAGTAAACAAGACTTGACAACGAGACTGGACTTGTACACTTCACCATAAATTCACTTAAAAGAATGAAGAAACTTCATGTACATGTAGAAAAATAAAAGATAATATACATAAAAGATAAAATATAAATAATTAAAATACAAAAATGATAAAATAAAAGATAAAAGATACTCCAATGAAAAATAAAAGTCTATGGAGTTCGCAAAGCGTGCGCTGGCGATCATGGTGCTTGCTTGTTGTGTGCTTGTGCGCCGTGACGTTTTACGGCCCGCGCTGTTCGTGCATCGTTTTCTTATCTTGCTTAAAAGCTTATACAACTAGTTCCGGAAGTTGGTGGCGACCATCAAAAAAATGACAGGTGAGTGTGCCCTTTGAGTGGTTGTTTTGATTGCGTCCGTTCATTGCAGTTTACGTTCATCCCGAGTAGCTTTTTTTTTGTTTAGAAAGAGTTTATTTACGCTATGTACAGAAAAAAAAAGGTTTCGTAACGTTTCAGTAATAAGGGCAGATACACTTTGGCACAATCCGATGGAGGCGGAAATGTTGTAAGGCCGTGGGGCCAGATTTGCGTGCACGTTAAAGAACCCCAGGTGGTCGAACTTTCCGGAGCCCTACACTGTGGCGTAGCTCATAATCATATGGTGGTTTTGGGATGTTAAACCTTCCATATCAATCAATCACTATGGCACATCCATGTACCATGACACACATCACTACATTGCAGTGAAGACATCGTTCCTCAAATATACATGACAAAGGTGCATATACGTGCCCAAGAACTCAATGCGATATCATGATGCAACGATGTAATGATGCAATTGATGCCATAAAGACAATTGGTAACAAATGAAATTATATATAACGACTCAACGGGCGTTACTTAACAACACGTCAGTCAAAAATGCGTTGTGCCTTTTTGTGTTCAACCTTGACGAAATGGCACGACCAATGTCGGGGGTGACTCTCACGGGAACCTATGTAAAGGGTACTTTCTGAATTATTGTACATCGCGTGAATGAGGTCAATGAACTTATCCGGGAATCCAAGTGCATATAAAATTTACTAAATAGGCATGTTCTATAGAATCAAAAGCCTTCTCCTGATTTAAGGAAGCTATAGTGGTGTACTGAATGATGACACGCGTTAACCACGTATGAGTGTGCATTTCTCGACCCGGAACGGAACAGACCTGGTGAGGAGCGATTAATTATGCCAGAGACGGACTGGTTCGGCGCAACAAGATGTTGGCCAATAGCTTGTAATCCACATAAGGCAGAGTAATAGGACGGCAACCTTCTGGTTGCGTGGAGATTTGGTATTTTTTGGGAATACAAGTACACGGCCTTCGTGAAAACAAGGTGGAAGGGTAATATTTTGGAAACAATTGCGAATGACGCGTGACATAATTGGATCAAAGATAGGCGAGAACTGTCCATAAAGCTCTGCAGGGTGTCCGTCAGGCTCTGGGGCTGAACCCTTTTCCATTGCGTCTAATGCGCGCCTTGTTTTGTCGTCAGATGGCGGTGATAGCATAACGGCATGTGATATGATGGAATCATGTGGTAAGTCTTTCAGCAGTGGATGTGAAGAAATGGATCCGGCGTAACTGACACTAGCAACAAATTGAGCAATTGGCTGAAAGTGTCGAGTGAATGCCTGAAAGTCAAGCGTACCCGCAGCAGCTGGCGCGGGAGAGTTCAGCGAGTGGGCAGAAGAGCCTGGTGGAAGAAGTAGAGCTCTGCGTGCACCTCAGGGTGCGCACATGGTGCATGCCTACAGTGCCAAGCTGCAGTCGATAGCGAAGAATCGCGCATAGTATGTTGTTACCGTTCAACGAGCTCCTCTTGTCATGCCCGCATAATGGGGGAAACCTGGAATCACGGTGGACAATTCGTATTTTTTGGATTAACAACGAAGCATCTTTGGACATTAAAGCCCCACTTTCTTTGAGGCGATCCCAATCAGCTATATCCACCCCAATGAACCGTGCGCGTAACACTAGGGGCATTTTTTCCGTAGACAGAGAGTCCTGGAGGACGCGGCAATCGAGACGCCATGGTCTCTGAAACGTTGGCGTCTCCGCTGGCAGGTGGAAAGAGAGCATAACGGGGTGTTGGTCGACAATGTACACTGGTGTCGGTTGCAATAACATTTCCCCGGTGTCGCGACGTACCTAATGAGACCGGATGATGCGTACACGCGATACATTCTGCTGCTCGACGCTGCTTGACGCCAAGTATAGGCATAAATGCTACCTGGTACACTTTCATTGATGCCACTCAATGCCAGTTGCTGCACTAAACATTCGAGTTCTCTGGCGTTCCAGTTTGACCGGCCGTGACCCGGACCTCGAACGTCTGCGTGTGAGCTAAGACACAATTAAAGTCACTAGGAGTACCACATGTTGTGAATTCAAAACGAACGCATCAAGATATTGGAAGAACACGTTAGAGTTCACGGACGCCAATGGGGCGTACAAGCCAACAAATGTTATACGAAACAAAAAAATAATGCAGTCGAACGCCAGCACACATTTAAAGGGATCGGAAGAAACATGATGGTCACGTAAAAGACTTTGGTTAAATATAATGACTCCGACACCAGTAAACGCGTGCTAGCGTACGAAAATTCTCAGATCACACGTACAGTGGGAACCGATGGTATGAGAAGCACGACGGAGAAATGTCGATATGTCACTTTAAAATCAGCTTAACGTTACGAGGTGGAGGTAAATGATGCCGTACGTGACTTCCATGTCATGATTATCATGTTAGTATGTGTCGTTTACCTTCGTCATCTGTTCACGTCACGTGATACCACATTTAATATATGTGGAGCAAGCGAAACGGTGGCGGGCATGCTATGAGCGTGGTATATTAAAACGTTCTTACACGACACGCGTGGCAGTGTTATCATGGTTGCACCAGTCGTATATTTGGACATCCATTGACGTCACGTAAAACCAAATTTGGTATATGTGGAGCAAGCCTAACGGACACGAGCGCACCATGAAAGGCCCAATATACTCCAAAGTAGGGTTGACACGCGCACACGCTGGGCACAGAGACGCTACGTTATCAAAACGCGAGCACTTCATAGTCTGACGCCAGGCGCAACCAGCATCCATCGGCGCGACCCGACGGCAACTGGCGCGGCATGCGCCATGCTGCATTTCGTGCCGATGTCATAGAGTAACAATACTCTACGCTGATGCGTTACCTAGGCAACACTGCGTCTCCCTCTTTTCGTGACGGAGGTACGCGAGACGTACACAAACGCGCATACGCCAAAGCAACGCAGCGCGGCATGCGCCTGCGAATATGGCAGGACCGGCGCCTGGTGTGGCAACGCCGGCGTGACGCGACAAAATGAACGCCGGCGGCTACGCACACCACGTCATGTCGAATTGTATTGGTGCTTTCGCGGGGGCATGTAGTCATAGTCTCACATGACACGCATCTCATGATTATTATGTTAACGCCATTCACATAGCTTCGTCATTTCTTGGCGTCACGTGATACCAAATTTGGCATACGTGAAGCTAGCGAAACGGCCGCGAGCGCATCATGAGTGTAGCATGCAGTCACGTTGTTGCATGAGACGCATCTCGTGCTTATCATGTTTGCACCTTTATCATACCTGCGTCGTTCATTCACGTTCCGTAACACCGAATTTGGTATAAGTAAAGCTAACGAAGCGGCCGCCAGCGCATCATGAACGTGGCATGTTGTCATGTTGTTACATGACACGCATATTATGATTATCATGTTTGCACCAGTCAAATATCTTTAATCATTTACGTACCGTAATACTAAAGTTGCAATATATGGCGCTAACGAATTGGCCGCGAGTGCATCTTCAGCGTGGCATGTAGTCATGTTTTACACGACACGCATATCATAATTTTCATGCTAGGGGTGTCGCTTGTGTTCGCCATGCAATCTTGGTATACCATACCAGTTTTGCAACATGTCATGTGAACGAAACTATCGCGAGAGCTGCAAGATCTAGAAATGTAAATCATGACATACATGACATACATGTCAAAATTTTTATGTTATAACTTGTCAAATATGTTCTTCATACAGTCATGTTATGCCGTATCAAGTTTGGCATCGATGTCATCGTCGAAACGCCCGGGAGAGCTAAAAGATGTAGGCGGCTAGATAGATAGATAGATAGATAGATAGATAGACAGATAGATAGATAGATAGATAGATAGATAGATACGCTCAAAGTTGCCCAAGTTCGCCCAAAAATGCTTCGCATTCCAAAGAAACAATCAATACTGAACGCGCGTTTGAGAGTGAGTATGTCAGAGAGCTTAAACAAGTTAGTTTCTTGCACGAACAGTAGGTAACAAGCCAGCGAGCCCGTGAAAGTCAATACTTCAGCCTGTTTTCTATGGGTTCCGGAAACCCTGAACGTAAAGGTTGGAACGTTTAGAGTTAGAACCTTTGGCGAAAACTTTACTCTGATATGAAAAAACTAAAAATATAAGCTATACCTTTAACAGACACGGGAGCGGCTGCCCCGCGAGCAGCTGAGTTATTTTTTGGGGCGATGCTCCTTATAGCGGCACTCATTCGTCCCTTGTAGTCGTAGTAGTAGTCATAGTGTGTAACCAGTCTTATATTCTGACCTCCAAGATGGTGCTGGTGAGAGATTTCTTCTGTGCGTTGTTGAACAATAAAAAATGCGCAGCGTGCGCGTTAACTAAAAGCCGATTTTTCCTGTCTCTCATTCCCTGTTACCAGCCATTAGCATGTACATTGTGCCCTATCTGACAAGAAAGGGTTGCTACGTTATACTCGCTGGGCATAACCTTCTTGGTTTTAGAACGGTTTAGCGAGCGTTGGGCCGCAGTGCCATGGTTACAGTGAAGTAGTTATACCATGAACTCGAGGTGGTTAAAGGTGGGAAGTAGACACGAAGCGCAAGCCGTAAGAAAGGGTGCGTGTGCCACCTCTCGTTTAGTCCTTGGAATGTGCGCTGGATGGCGGTGCATATGCGGAATATAGGATGAAGTGATGCCAGATGGTGGTACTTTGAGTGTTGAATAGATGGACAAACGGACACCCAGACAGATGCATTGACGGACTCACGCATGGCTGCACCGTAGGATGGACGCATGGAGAAACGCAGGGGCGGATACATGGACGAACGCAGGGACGAACGCACAGATGGACGTGCGGACGCACGAACAGACGCAAGCATGGAAGGGCGAATGGACGCACGGACGGTCACACAGACGGACGCATGGACAGACGGAAGCAAGAACGAATGGACGGACGGATGCTTCGCCCTAATCTCCATCATTCACTCCGTGGATATGCTGCCAATTTTTTTATTGCAAGGTGATCCACCAGAGGCTCGGGGCTTCTGGGGCCACGTCGAAGTCCGCAGGGGACTTCGATCTTTCGTGGGGGCTTCTAAGTCAATCGATATCCAGTGGCGCCTGGTGCCCGGGTTCTTTAGTGAGGACGGTAAAAGGCGTTTCCACTGTTTTGGCTAATGTCGCGGGGGCTGGTGTCTTCATTAATTTGTACAGGTGTCTCATTTGTGCTGCTGTTGGACGCCTCGTAGATGCAGGCGTCGTCGTCATGGGATGGAGTCTCCTCGATGACATCTGAACTTTTGGGCGACTGAGTAGCCACGCGATGAGCGTCAAATGTAACATTTCCATCTGAGACTCCTTCTTCACAGGGTGTTTTGTCTGGCGAGGGCTCGGACTGTGGTTCTTCAGAAATTGCCACTGAACGCGGAGAAATTGCGTTTTCAGAACCTGGAGGAATTTCAAGGTCTGGAATCGTTGGGGACGCAGTGAGCGTCTGGTGTAGCGTCACGATTGGCGCACCTTGGCCGTGGTCGGTTACAACGGCTCGCGTTGACGAACCATCGCACCTGCTCTTGGACGACATTCCTGGCTGAAGTGGAGAGAAATCCTTGGATGCCGCGTCCGAGTAGGACTGTTTCATTGTGCAAGTGACATTGGCATGTGGGGCGCCACAGCGATGGCACGGCAGTGAACAGCCCTTCACGTCATGGCCATAGTTTCCACACCGACCCCACAAGGGAGTGGTGCAGTTCATACGAAAGTCACCACTATCACTACATCGATGGCACACCTGTTGTATTCCTTTAGAGTCGTAGGTCACACGGTGGCCAGTGGCTTTGAGGTAGTTGGGTGCAGGTGACGACGCCTTCATTTCCATGTGGAGGTACCGCGTCCCAGTGGTCTTGGTTTGGCGTGATCCCATGAGTCCTCCGGTGATATGCAACACCTTCCCGTATGGTGAAGGTGCTTGTGCGAGAACTTCGCTGGGGACGCGGCACGGTAAGAACAAGACAGTTACCTGCGTGTGTTGAGAGCCTAGAGGTACAATGGGAACGTGCTCTCCTCGGATGGTGAGGTGCGAAGCGTCCACGATTTGAGCCAGGGCGGCTTCGCTGTTCACGCTAACTTGATAATTACGGCCACCAAATTGCTGTATACAGTATACCTCTTTGATTCCTACTATTGAAAATGTCGCGTAAACTACGACTTCAGGACTTGCCATCTCGTGAACAACGACATCGAAGGCTAATGCCGTCTTCGGTGGTTGGCTTGCCATGATGGGCGCCCACTCCATGGACGCCCTTAAGCGTTCTGTTTAGCCAATTGTGTCCCACGGGTCTCGAACCAACAAGTTTCGGGGTTGAAATCACCTGGTTTAAGAGAATTTTATATCCATATATGTCTTACATAGCTTAATTGCACACAGAATGGTGAACAATGATGATCATGCGTATGTACAGTACAAAAAGTTATATACAGCGAAAATAACTTATTTGTGTATGCAGTGATGTACACTGAAAAAATTGTACAAGAAAGAACAATCTTGAACATCGAGATGAGTAAACTTTTATAAACAGTAGGTTATAGGAACAAATAAGGGGGGGGGTGATGCCATTCATAGTGTCTGGCACTCAACACAACGCTACACTTTGATCTTAGCCCACCAATGACGCTGCGTTTGCATCGTCGTACAACTTGCTGAATGCACAGCGACCTTAAACTGGTGGCTGGATTGATACTTATAAAAATTGTCGATCAAAAATAAAACGTTACACATATCTGAGGAGCAACAAGAATCCGTAAGTATTAGTTGGTGTGTTCCTTTACTTGAAAATACATACATAGGTAGTTCTAAATAATCAAGTGTTTCTTAGGCCGCCCTGAAAATGGGACGCCATGCACGAAATAAGTGCGGCCGAAGGCCATCGTCTTTCGATGGCATTTGCAGCATATACGTGGGTAATTTTTATTTTGATGGGAATTTTAAGGTCACTCGGCTGATTTTTGCCGTCACCGTCGTGTCCTGGATATATGTATATATTACATAAATAAATAAATAAATATATATATATATATATATATTAGATGCATAACAGCTCTTTGACTAGCCTGTGTAATGCTGCCCCTCCATCCACACCACTCTCCTCGCCGCAGCTGTTGGAGCAGTGCCAAGTAGCCCATGCCCTCCTAGCAGTGCGTGGTGATGTCTCTCTTCTTCACCTGCCGTGAGCTCGCCACACGTCAGCTCTCTCTCGCTTTACCCTCTCCACCACTTGCAAAGCTCGAACCCTCTCCTCACGTGGGCATCAGCTCACCCGCGCCACCTCTCTCCATCTGTCGGCGAGAAGACGCAAGCCAGCTGGTGGCTCGAGAATCTCGCGGCGCCGACAATGTGAACAGCACGCCTTTGCTTGCCGCGCGATGACGCTGATGAGAGAGAAGCCATCGCGGCACTCTTTCCGATAGTGTGCTTGTACCTTTCCCGGCTGTTGCCGGTGCTGCGAGAGTTAGAGAAGCCGATCACGTTCGCAAATGGTGACGTCAACACTGACGAGGCGCGCGCCAGGGAAGCCGAACGCAAGCGTAGGCAGTGGTAGACTAGCGACACTGACGAGGTGCCAGTCAAGAACACCGATCGCGTTCGTTGGAGAATACAGACAGCGCATGAGTAACACCGACGAGACGTGAGCCAAGGAAGCCGAGCTCAAGTGTATTCAACGCGGCCTGCCTCCACTGTCTTTGCGTTTTAAACAAACGTTCACTCGATTAGACGCTACACCAAGTTTCGCTTCAAACCGTTCTTGCAGCCCCCACGTCGACTCCATTTTCAACCGTGACTACGCCGTGCACAGCTCTGCTGCTTCGCATGCCATTAAGATTCCCTTTGGGGAGATAGTCCATAGTTTTCTCAGACTTTATAACATGCAAAAATAAAAATAAATCAGACAAAAAAAACTCCAAGGCACCCACCGGGTATTCGAACCATCGAACCTCGCTCCTCAGTGCGCTGCTTTAATGGTGCCCTGAAACACTTTTTCTAGTAACCATAGAATGAATTCACTGGAAGAGCTTATTGCCTTACGAGTTCAACGCCGCAAGAAATTTAACAATTTGTACAATGTGAGTGGAACTACAAAGCTTTCTCGCATGATGCAAGTGCATTCACTCTTCTCTCGTCCCGATGAAAGCGCTGGAAGCTAAGGAGAGAAAATGACAGGGACAAAGAAAATACGTCACCCACGCCTCGTGACCTCGAGCACTTTTCTCTTTCAAATGATTTCTTAGCGAACTTCGGTGACATTTTGCGTATCTATCTATCTATCTATCTATCTATCTATCTATCTATCTATCTATCTATCTATCTATCTATCTATCTATCGTCATTTCGATCCTTCTGCTCCTACAGAAGTGCACAGTGACGCAAGTGGAATTGGCATCGGAGGTGTGCTGGTTCAGTGCCATGATAATCCAGAGCATGTTGTTGCTTATACGAGTCGATCTCTAAGCAAGGCTGAAATGAGTTGTACGGTGACAGAGCAAGAATGTTTTGCGGCTGTATTCGCCATTCAGAAGTTTCGATGTTACCTCTACGGTCATCCCTTCACGATTGTGACAGACCATCATTCATTATGTTTGCTTGTTACCCTCCGAGACCCTTCTGGCCGCCTTGCTCGATGGGCTTTACGCCTTCCAGAACTTGACTTCAGCATTTCGTACAGACGTGAACGACGTCATTCGGACGCTGATTGCCTTTCTCGCCTGCCTATGAGCTCGACGGACGACAGTGCAGATACCCTCGACATCTGTTTTGCTGCGGTCTCTCGCACGTTTCCTGACGCCAATATCTTCAAACGAGACCAATTGAATGATTTATCTTTAGAGCCTTTGTTCGTTGACGCTCGGAATCTCAAAAGCAGTGGTAGCTTTGGCATTCGTCATGGACCATTGTGCAAAACAAATTACTCAGCAACCGGTGTACGTTATTTACTGGTTGTACCTCAAAGTCTTCGATGCAATGTTCTCCGTACTATGCATGATGATCCAACGTCAGGACACCTTGGGTTCATTCGCATCCTGCATCGAGTGCAGCAGCGTTTTTACAGGCCTCGAATGCGAGATTTTAAGAAACAATACGTCTCAAGCTGCGAGAACTGCCAGCGTCACAAACGACCTACCAGTGCACCACACGGCCTTCTTCACCCCGTAGAACCGCCTACTACGCCTTTCGAACAAGTGGGCATCGACCTATTGGGCCCGTTTCCGCGATCTTCAAACAACAACCGCTGGATAATAGTGTGCGTCGACCACCTTACCACATATGCCGAAACCGCTGCGTTACCATCTTCTACAGCTGATGGCGTCGCTGCCTTTTTGTTACGCTCCGTTGTTCGTCGCCATGGTCCACCTCAAGTGATCATCAGTGACCGTGGTCGCCAATTCATCGCGGACGCTGTGGAAGAGTTGCTTCGCCTCTGCACTTCACAGTTCAGACATTCGACACCATACCATCCCCAGACGAATGGTCTTGTAGAACGCACCAATCGAACTCTTACTAACATGCTCGCTATGTACGTCGCATCCAATCACAAAAACTGGGATGAGATATTATCATTTATTACTTACGCATACAATACAGCGAAGCACCAGACCACGGACCTCACACCCTTCTTCCTGCTCTACGCTCGATCACCACGCGGCTCCCTTGATACAATCCTCCCATTTAAGCTCCATACCGATGAGTCCGTGGCCGAAACATTGTGCCGGGCTGAAGAAGCCCGCCAAATTGCTCGCTTGTGCACACTGGCGTTACAAGATCGCTCCAAGCAATGGTACGATCATCGCCATGATGCCATGTCATTCCGAAAAGGGGAATTCGAGTGGTTGTGGACCCCCCAACGAAAACCTGGTTTATGTCAGAAGTTTTTACAGCAGTACACAGGCCCCTACGTCATTGTAGATCGCTTGACTGACTTGACGTACGTTGAGGCACGCTTGACGACAACTTCTCGTTGGTCAAATCGAACGCATTTGGTGCACGTGACTCGCTTCAAGAAATTTCATCCCTCCAGTGACTTAAACTCGCCCAGCGGGCTTCCTCTGTGAACCGGGGATTGCTACGGTATGAGCCGGGCCGTAGTATGTTCCGGGTAGGTAGAAGAGGAAGACGACGTTGTCTGGTGCGGCCTGAGGACTTCATCTTTACCGCGACTGCCGAACTTCATCCTCACCATGTAAATAAATCTACATATCCTTTAATTCAACCGTAACAATACCTATCTATCTATCTATCTATCTATCTATCTATCTATCTATCTAGCCACCTATGCCAAATTTAGCTGTCCTGGCCGTTTCGATAATGGTATCGACACTAAACTTTGTATGATATAATATGACTGTATTATAAAGGAGATTTATTAGGCAGAAAGGTTGATGCTTGGAAAGCTTGGAAGGCGATGCACCAGCCGCAATTTCCGAGCTCGAGCCGCTGCTGCACACTCGATGGTGCTGCCTCTGCGCCGGAGTACTTCCTCTTCTGTACAATTGCCCCACGGAGAAAAAAAGGAGCCATCCTGGCGACTTAGTCCTGTGCAGGCGGCGTTGAATCGTGGTACTGCTTGAGCATCTGGACGTGTACAACCTCACGGTTGCGATGTCGCAAGTCTGATGGTGGCGTAAGAGGCTCAATGAGGTAGTTTACTAGCGAAGTTTGTTCGAGAATACGATATGGCCCATCGTACTTTGGCAGAAGTTTGGAAGAGAGCCCAGGTGTGCGATGCGGCACTGACAGCCATACAAGAGCACCCGGAAGAAAAACGGGAGTTGAGGTCTGGGCATCATGAATTGCTCCTTGCCTGTTTTGGTCATCGCAGGTAAAGCGACGAGCTAACTGGCGGCATTCTTCTGCGTGTCTGGCGGCGTCCAAGATCGGTAGGCACTCGGACGCGTCCGGTCGATAGGGCAAAATGGTGTCAATGGTGTGGGAGGGGTGACGGCCGTAGAGGAGGTGAAAAGGGGAGAAGCCTGTTGTCGCTTGCGTTGCCGTATTATAGGCGTATGTAATGAAAGGGAGGACTAAGTCCCAGTTAGAGTGGTCAGGCGTCACATACATAGATAGCATGTCACCAAGAGTACGATTAAAGCGCTCGGTAGCCCCATTGGTTTGAGGGTGGTAAGCGGTACATGTGCGATGTACAATAGCACACTCAGCGAGCAATTTTTCAATGACCTCGAACAAGAAGGCGCGGCCGCGGTCACTGAGGAGCTCTTGAGGGCCTCCATGACGCAACACAAAATGACGTAGTAGGAAAGTGGCAACCTTCTGTGCTGTAGCCGTTTGAAGAGCAGCGGTCTCAGCATAGCGCGTTAGGTGGTCGATAGCAACTATTATCCACCTGTTGCCAGTCGGAGTCAATGGAAGTGGCCCATGAATATCTATTCCAACCCGTTCGAAGAGTCGGGAAGGGCATAGTAAAGGCTGCAGTTCACCGTCGAAGGCGTGTGGTGGAGATTTTCGGCGCTGACATTCGGCACAAGAGCGGATGAAGTTGCGCACGAAGGTATACATACCACGCCAGTAGTAGCGATGTCGAAGCCTTTCGTAGGTCCTGAAGACTCCTGCGTGGCCACATTGTGGGTCAGCGTGGAAAGAGGAACAAATCGGCGACCTCAGGGTTCGCGGAACGACGAACAGCCACTTGCTGCGTCCCTCTGGTGCGTAGTTGCGTCGATAGAGAAGCGTGTCACGTATCGAGAAGTGTGGAACTTGGCGCCGAAGCTTTCGCGTCTTTGGGAGTTCAGAAGTGTCGGAGAGATGATTGAGGAGAGACGCAGTCCACGGGTCATTGCGTTGTTCTATAGCAATGGTGTCAAAGTCAAGCGATGACAATGTGGAATCGCAAGCGGAGTCAGCTGTGGCATTCTGGGACAGGGGGGAACGGGAAAGGGCGTCGGCGTCAGCATGCTTCCGTTCTGACCGATAAACCACGCGTATGTCATAATCTTGAATTTTCAACGCCCAGCGAGCGAGGTGGCAAGATGGGTCTTTTAACGTCGAAAGCCAGCACAGCGCGTGGTGGTCGGTCACGACGTCAAAAGAACGACCATATAGATATGGGCGAAACTTTCTAAGGGCCCACACAATGGTCAAGCACTCCTTTTCTGTGACGCTGTAGTTGCTCTCAGCCTTGGTAAGTGTGCGACTAGCGTATACCACGACGTATTCCTGATGTTCCGGTATACGCTGTGCGAGCACAGCACCCAGGCCTACACCACTGGCGTCGGTGTGGATTTCAGTCGGAGCTTCAGGATCGAAATGGCGTAGAATGGGTGGCGTCGTGAGAAGCCGTCGCAAGGTGGTGAAAGCCTCTTCGCAGGCAGGCGACCACGATAAGAGGTCTTTACAGCTGCTGAGAAGTTGCGTGAGAGGTGATATAACAGACGCGAAGTTTCGGACGAATCACCGGAAATACGAACACAAGCCGATGAAACTTCGAAGTTCTTTCATGGTGGCAGGTTTAGAAAACGCCGTAACAGCTCGCAATTTCTCGGGATCCGGGAGGATGCCTTCCTTGGAAACAACGTGGCCCAAAATGATCAGTTGACGCATGGCAAATCAACATTTTTTGAGGTTTAATTGCAAACCGGCGTTAGTTAAGCAAGTAAGGACGTGCTGAAGGCGACGTAAGTGTGTGTCAAAGTTAGGGGCGAAGACCACAATATCATCAAGGTAACACAAGCATATCTTCCATTTTAGTCCACGCAGGATGTTGTCCATCATTCGTTCGAACGTTGCAGGGGCATTGCAAAGTCCGAAGGGCATGACGGTGAATTCATATAAGCCATCTGGCGTGACAAAATCGGTTTTGGGGCGATCGGCCTCGGCCATAGGCACCTGCCAGTAGTAGCCTGACCGCAAGTCTAACGAGGAAAAGAACTCGGCACCCTGCAAGCTGTCCAAAGATTCGTCAATGCGCGGTAGTTGATAGACATCCTTCAGCGTGATCTTGTTCAATCGCCGGAAATCGACACAGAAACGAATAGAACCGTCTTTCTTTTTGACGAGAACCACCGGAGACGCCCATGGGCTCTGTGAAGGTCGAATGACGCCTCTGCCAAGCATGTCGTCTACTTGGTCAGCAATGACGCGGCGTTCTGTTGCGGACACGCGATATGGTCGTTGTCGCAGCGGTGAGTGGGACCCAGTGTCGATGTGGTGTTCTACTGCTAAGGCATGGCCGAGAGATGGTTGTTCAACGTCGAAGGAATGGCGGTAGCTGTCAAGAATGGTGAGGAGCTGTGAACGCTGCGAAGATGTCAAATCTGCAGCGATGAATGGTTGAATTATGTTTGCCGACGTTGAGTCAGGCGCTGAGACGATAGCCAGTTCACAGACGAAGGTAGAAGGCACCTCATCGGGGACGGATATAATTCTGGAAGAACTGATTGTCTCGACGTGGCCAAGGCACTCGTGACAAAGTAGGGATAAAGACGACGACTCATGATTATAAATTGGCATTGTGATTGAGCCTTCTACAAGATCGAGAGCAGCAAAAGGCAGGGGGAGGGCTCTTCGGGCGACGAATATTGGAGATGGTGTGAAGAAGACCGTGCCGTCGGATATGGCGCTGCATGAAACTGGCACGAACGCAAAAGAGCGTGGAGGGATGTAGGTGTCATCGCTACCGACAAGTTTAGCGACAGACTGGGTGTCGACGGACGCTTGGTCATCCAGTGAGCAAAATTCAACCTCAGCCCTAGCACAGTCGATTACGGCGTTTTGACGCGAATAAAAGTCCTATTCCAAAATAATATTATGGGAGCACGATGAAAGAACCACGAACTCTATCGTATACAGAACGTCCTGAATTGTCACGCGGGCTGTACATACTGCGGTCAGTTGAACAGGTTGAGCACTGGCTGTGCGAAGCGATAATCCGGAGAAAGGCGTCGTAACCTTATGAATTGAGCGGCAAAATCCAGCGTCTATAACAGAAACAGCTGCACCGGTATCTACAAGAGCGACAGTAGGGATATTTTCGACGAACACATCAATAACATTGGTAGGTGACAAATGAGGACTTGGGCAAACCAAAACTTGCGCAGTTCTTGCCTCAGGAACTGCGTCGTCTAGTTTTTCTCCTCGTTAGGCGCGGGCCGTCGACGCATAGGAGAAGGCGAGCGGCGGCGTGGAGAGGGCGAGCGAAGACGTCCCGAACGAGGGCGATGGTCGTCCTGGTAGCGGGCTGGCATTGGAGTGGAGGAACCGTATCGCGCGTTGGAGTCAAGCAGGAAGAAAGCCTCACGGCGGTTTTCATTGGTGATATGCGTCCGGTGGCGGCAATACCTTGCGACGTGTCCGGGGTATCGACAAGCATAACATATCGGGCGATTGTCGAGGGTGCGCCACGGGTTGGCGGTGTTAGTGCTGGTCCAGTGAACTGGAGCTGGGGGATAGCTCGCGCGAGGCTGGAACGGAGGCGCAGGCGCCTTGCGAGTTGGCATGGCTGCAGCCGCGGCGTAGGTGAGAGGAGCAGCCACAATATTAGGCTCGCGGGCAGCTGGTAAGGCCTCGGCGACCTCTCTTTGAATGACGTCACGTAGAGACGATGGTAAAGTTGTGGTAGCTTCTGGTGTGAAAGGCACCAAGGAAAGCTGTC
Organism: Rhipicephalus microplus; assembly: GCF_043290135.1. Lineage (NCBI taxonomy): Eukaryota > Metazoa > Arthropoda > Arachnida > Ixodida > Ixodidae > Rhipicephalus > Rhipicephalus microplus. The sequence continues at coordinate 73,225,861 of NC_134709.1, read as the reverse complement.
GTGCAACTTCTTCGCGGACAAATGCTTTTAGTTCGGCTATTAGTGACGCTTGGTCATGACCACTGATCACACTAGACAGCGATGCCAAATCGTACGCTGGAGGACGTCTTGTCAAAGCTCGCTGCTTCCGCAATTCATCGTAGACAGTGGTCGGGCTTTTCGCCAAGAGCATTTGAAAAGCGTCGTCGTCAATCCCTTTGAGGATGTGCTTACATTTTTCAGCTTCCGTCATTTCGGCGTTCACGCGTCTGCACAAATCGACGACGCCTTCTATGTAACTTGTGAAGGTTTCACCCATTTCTTTTGCGCGTGAGCGTAAACGTTGCTCGGCACGAAGTTTTCGGACGGCAGGTCGATCGAAGACTGATACAATTGACGTTTTAAATTGCAGCCACGTTCGGACGTCTGCCTCGTGGTTTCTAAGCCAAAGGCTGGCTACACCCGCGAGGTAGAACGACACGCGTGTCAACTTGTCCGCGTCCGTCTATCTGTTTAAAGCGCTCACTCGTTCGAAAGTCGAGAGCCAATCTTCAACGTCGTTGTCATCTGTTCCACTGAAGATTGGAGGCTCCCGCTGAGGAACACTGCCTGGACAGGTGGCCGGAAGAGATGAAAACGTCTGCTGATCGGCGTCCTGCATAGCAGAAGGTAGCCGTCGAGAACGGAGTTCCAAGATGGTAGCGGGAAGGTGTAAGGGACGGTACCCGGTACGCCTCCACCAATTATAAAGGTGATTTATTAGGCAGAAAGGTTGATGCTTGGAAATCTTGGAAGGCGATGCACCAGCCGCAATTTCCGAGCTCGAGCCGCTGCTGCACACTCGATGCTGCTGCCTCTGCGCCGGAGTACTTCCTCTTCTTTACAGTATGAATAACACGGTCATAACATGAAAATGATGACGCGGATGTAATAAGTGTCATGATTTACGTTTTATTGCCCTGCAGCCCTTGCGGTGCATTCGTTCACATGGCATGTTGCAAAACTGGTACGATTGCATGACGAACACAAGCGAAAGACGCTAACATGGCAATCATGACATGTGTGTTATGTAAAAACATGACTACATGCCAAGCTCATGATGCGCTCGCAGGCGTGTCGCTAGCGTCACATATACCAAATTTGGTTTAACGGTACGTGAATGCATGACGAAGGTATGTGACTGGTGCAAACATGACAATCATGAGATGCGTGTCATGTAACAACAAGACAACAAGCCACGTTCATGATGCGCTGGCGACCGTTTCGTTAGCTTCACTTATACCAAATTGTTTCATGATGACACCAGTATTTGGTGATGAGGTAAGGAGCACGTTAAAGGGCGTCCTTAGGGTGGTGGGTGCCCATCATGGCAAGCCAGCCACCGATGAAGGCACTAGCCTTCTGTGTCTTTGTCTTGGAGGGGGCAGGTCATGAAGACGTCATTGATGCGACGCCTTCAATTGTAGGAATTGAAGAACTATACTGTGTCCAGCACTTCGTATGCCGGAATTGTCAAGTTACAGTGAACAGCGAAGTCATCCTGGCTCAAATTGTCGACGCGTCACTCCTCACCATTCAAGGAGAGCGCGTCGCCATCGTACCTCCAGGACCCCAAGACACCCAGGTAACTGTCCTGTACTTACCGTGCCGAATCCCCTGCGAAGTCCTCTCACAAGCACTTTCCCCCTACGGGAAGGTGTTGCATACCACCGGAGGACTCATGGAATCGCGCCCAACTGACACCACTGGGACGCGATACCTCCGCATGGAAATGAAGGCGTCGTCGCCTGCACCCAACTACCTCAAAGCCACTGGCCACCGTGTGACCTACGATTCTAAAGGAATACAACAGGTGTGCCATCGATGTAGTGATAGTGGTGACTTTCGTATGAACTGCACCATTCCCTTGTGTGGTCGGTGTGGAGTCTATGGCCATGACGTGAAGGGCTGTTCACTGCCGTGCCACCGCTGTGGCGCCCCACATGCCAATGCCACTTGCACAATGAAACAGTCCTACTCGGAGGCGGCATCCAAGGATTTCTCTCCACTTCAGCCAGGAATGTCGTCCAAGAGCAGGTGCGATGGTTCGTCAACGCGAGCCGCTGTAACCAACCACGGCCAAGGTGCGCCAATCGTGACGCTACACCAGACGCCCACTGCGTCCCCCAACGATTCCGGACCTTGAAATTCCTCCAGGTTCTGAAAACTCAAGTTCTCCGCGTTTGGTGGCAATTTCTGAATAACCACAGGCCGAGCCGTCGTCAGACAAGGCACGTCGTGAGGTATGCGTCTCAGATGGAAATATACGTCTGACACTCCTCGCGTGCCTGCTCAGTCGGCCACAAGTTCAGATGTAATCGAGGAGACAACATTCCAAGATGACGACGCCTGCCTCTGCGAGTACTCACTTCAACAGCACCATGATTGAGGCACCCATACAAATTGACGAAGACACTAGCCCCAGTGACATAAGGCAGGACAGCGTAGATGCATTTTTACCATACTTGTTCAGGAGTCTGCACACCACCACCGGATGTCTACTAATCAACAGAAGCCCCCACCAGAGACAGACGTCCCCTGCGGACTTCGACGTGGTCCTTGAAGCCCCGAGCCTCCAGTGGATTGCCTGGCCTTAAGAAATGACTCGTCCGCTCGTGGGGCACCAGCTCCCACGCCTGCTAAAGGTACCCCTGCCTTTGCGTGATAATAAATTGATTTTTCCGATGGCTCTTACTCTAAAAGTTAATACTTTTAACGTTCAAGGTTTACGCAACCCACAAAAACCGACTGAGGAATCGACTTTCGCGCATTGAGTGCACTGCGATTTGCTGTTCGTGTAAGCAACAAAATTGTTTAAGCTTTCTGATTTACTCGCTTCCAAGCGCACATACAATATTGATTGTTTCTTTTTGTACGGTAGCACGTGTTCGACTGGCGTGGGTGTCATTAATTTTAACCGAAGTCTATTGCGTGACCATCATGTATCCTTCGATTCCTTCGTATGCGTCCTGGCGTTCGACTCCATCTTTTTTTCGTTAGGTATAAGATGTATGCCCCAGCGCTGTCTGTGAACTCTAATGTGTTGTTCCAATCTCTTGATGGGTTCGTTTTAAATTCACAACGTGTGGTACTCCTACGTGACTTCAATTGTGTCTTAGGCTCACACGAAGACGTTCGCAGTCCGGGTCATGGCTGGTCAAACTGGAACGCCAGACAACTCGAACGTCCAGTGCAGCAACTGGCATTGAGCGACATTCATAAACGTGTACATGGTAGCAAATTTGCTTACACATGGCGTCCATCAGCGTCGAGCAGCAGAATTGATCGCGTGCACGCATCCCCTGGTCTCATTACCCACGTTCACGACACTAGGGTAATGTCATTGCCAACGACAGCAGTGGAAATTAGCGACCACCGCCCGATTATGCTCTCTCTCCACCTGCCAGCGGGGATGCCAACAATTCACAGACCACGGCTACTATTTGTGGCGATCACTATGTGTCTTCCTGCCGCTTAGCGAAATTAACCAAGGTCCTGAATCAACTGAATTATCATCTTTGTATCTAGTCCTTCTAGCATTTGCCCGATGGTTGGAGACTACGTGCCCAGAGATAAAGTTGGCCGAATCCTAAGTGGTGGACACAATGGCCTCTCTACTACGGCCCTCGGTGCCCCAGCATCGTCAATCTATTATGAACTCTCTTCGAAACAAATAACTACAGCAGTGTGGCCAGGACATCTTCAGGACTTTACCTGGTGGTTGCGCTGGGGCTTGCTCCCCTCTCGCGATTGGTTGCAGTGATGGCAGGCGGTTCGCACTCCCACTTGCCCCAACGGCGTCATTGTCGAGACCAATCAACGTGCGACAATTGAATATGACCCGCCTTTTTTGGCGCGCGGTGGATACTGATTTTCGGGGACAAGATGTGCGAGCATTCGTGACCAACGGCCAATTTCCACGCGGGCACTTCTCGGCTCTTTTATTATATGTGGGGCTGTTCAGCCTTTGGCGAAAGTGATGCGATGCCGTGACTGCGAACTGCCTTGGGATGTCCTTTGTGGCAGATAGTGGGTCAAATGATACGAGATATTATTGCGTTCCTCTCTGAGGAGCTTTTCCTGCTCGGAGAGCATGAATTTCTACGGAATTGGTCCTGCCCTTTCGTCAATGTTAAACACGAAAGGGTAAAACTTATTTTTCTACCGACGTGGTGCTAAGCAGCACTCGTTGAGTAGTTATTCATAATTTCGTTTGCAACCAATTGTTTCATTGCATCTATTGCATCGTTCTACCCTTGTATCATGATGTTACATTGAGATATTGTGTACATGTATGCCAATAGTGTCATGTATAATAGAGCATTGATGTCTTCATTGCAACGTCGTGATGTTTGTCGTGGCACATAGATGTGCCGAAGTGTATGTTCCCTTTTACTGGAATGCTATGATACTTTTGTTTTCTGTACATAGCGTAAACCATTTTTTATAAACACATATAACAGCCCGGGAGCTGCTAGGCTGGTAATTTACTCTCTTGCTCCAGAGTTTTCCCTGTAATCGGGACGGCTCACTGCTCTTCCATAGTTGAGTGCGAAATACTCAAAATTGTTGAATACTTTTTCTAAAGACACACCTTGCTTGTACATATGCGTGAATACTATTGTATATGCTTTTGTGTACGCAAGGTATGTAAGATGAGACCTGGAAATAAAATAGTCTCGAATCATTCTATGGGACGGCTTTATGCTCTCCCATGGTAGAGTACAAAGTGCTCTAAATCGTAAAGCAATTTAGCGGCAAAGCTCCTTAAGGCGTGGGTCGTACATACACAATATATTGGCCTCGAGGACATACTGTGGCGCCGCCTACGTGATGACGTCTTTCATAGGATGCCCGTTTGTGCTGTCTGCTAGAACACCGCATTTCCTGCGCTTTTGCTGTAGATACCGTGCGTGCTTCGCTTTGTTTTGAAGCTCAGTGCTTCAAGAAGTGACAAGATCTGATAATACGTGCAAGCAATATACGAATCGGTGCCCCCGGGGGCACTCTCGTGTATAATTTTCCTTGTAAACTCGCGACTTGGAACCGGTGCAGCCAAGGGGGACGATGCAAGCGAGGCGAGCGCGCGCATCCTATTTGTGACGTCAAAACGATCACAGCGCTGGCCTCTCTAGTGGAGGCCCTCACGGCCAATGTTGTGGTAATAGTAGTCGTCGTAGTAGTAGTAGGCCACTTCTCGTTTAGTCGTTGGAATGTGCGCTGGATGGCCGTACTTGTAAGGTATAAGTATATGAATAAAAGAGGCAAGATGGGTACACTTGAAATGTTCACTAGACGGACCGACGCACGAAGTGGCAGACATTTAAGTAGACGCACGAATGGAAGGTGGCGCAGGCGGACGGACAGACAGATACTCGGACAGAAGCACGCACAGATGGATGGACACGCAGAAGAATGGATCGACGCAGGGACAGACGTACAGACGAACGGACGGAAGCAAGCACGAATGGGCGGATAGAAGCGTGGACAGACTGACGCACGCTTCGCCCCACTTTTTATCATTCACTCCGTGGATATGATGTGATTTTTTTTCTATTCTGGAATGCGCTCAGCCCTCTGACTTCTTTTCTAAAGCATTCTGTGCCCAAAGTATTTTACATTCAGTACAAATTACACATCTTGAAGGATGCGCTCTAAACTTTTACGAACGCTCAATTCTTGTCGAATCCATCTTAAAATGTAAATACCTGCCAAATCCAGATGATGCTCAGCTCATTTTTTTTTCTTTTATTCACGTCGTTTTGAGTACAGAGAAGAGTTAAATTTAGCAATACATGAATCACAAAACACTGATTGTGGAATATTTTGTTTTCTTCTCAATGTCATCTCCTTTAGTTTTTGTCGGAAAGGGGTTCTACACATACGGCTTTTGCACTGAATGTCATGCCGTGCTGAACGCATGAATGTATCGAACGGCGAAAGTTTTTGCGCGTCATTTCTGACAAACGCGCACAAAGGATACGCTCCCTTCACGTAGTTTTCCAATAAGCGAAGCCACCGCGCTTCAATAGATCGACCATTCGAAACTACCGGATGTGCTCGAGTTTTTGAATAGCCAATGTGAACGGGTCGTTGCCGCTTGTCGCGAACTGAACCCCTCCTCGCATCGTGAGCGCCAGCCATGATAATCACCCACTCATTTGCGAATTGGGCGATCAACGGGACATTCTGCGTTCCCTGCCTCGCTATTGTTTAGGGCCACGGCCATTCAACGCAGCCTGTGCACGCGCCAAAGCGCTAATTAGTGTAAGTGTTATGCTTATTTTCAAAAAATTGTACCCAAAGATTATTCGTTCTATTAATTTGCAATGTTCATATTCTGTAAAACTTCCGTATACTGGTACAGCGTGACGTGAGTAAGCGTAGTGTTTTCGATTAAAATAAGTCCGCATGTACAGTGGTTCGAAAATGGGGATTGGCGGGATTGTGCTATTATGAACACTATTGAATGCGCTAATCAAAATGACTTTGCTTACAGTGCCCAAAAAGTATAGTTTCTTGTCCTTCTCTTGGTTTTGTAGAGCCTCCTCTGGTTAAGCACTCTCTCATTCCTCATTTCATTTCTCCTTCCTCCCTAGCGCAATAAAAAAACATCAGTATGCCGAAATGGATAAGCCTCAGAACTTACGATTATTACTTCCCCTCTTTTTTTGGCATCTGTGTTCGCTAGACAGAAATACTGAAAGGTCAAAGCTGTCGGCTTCCTACTGCACAAGTAGCGTTGTTCGATTTGTTGAGTGCGATTGTAGTTGGCCGCTTTTCGACAAGGGTCTAACCAGAGCGCAGTAAAACTGGACAGCGTGGCGTAACAGTCAGTCATCACCATGCTCAGACGCTGCTGAAACAAAGAATGTGAAGCGACACAGTTTACCCGGAGCACGTAAAAAAAGAAAATCAACAATGCTTTGTTGGCACCGAATTGTCATCGAGGGTTGTTCTTCATGCTGCCATATTGACAAAACCATTGTCACTACGCGGTGACCGACGCTATCTTGCTGTGGTCAGTACACACGCCAGCGTTCAAACTCAACACTACATATCACCAGCGAATGCAACCAGGTCAGAGCGAGCGAAGGCAACCAAATCCAATGTTGAAAGCGTGCAAAACTATTGAGTGCACTCTAACAACTAAGCTGACTATATTGAATTACTATTTTTAAGATCGCTTACACTTGAACGAGTCTTAAGGACTTCACGTCATTCACACCTCAAGTCATTGGAAACCTTATCGTTTGGAATCCTTCCATGTGCGAGCTTTACCTATATGGGTTGAGCGTGTGCAAGCATGTGCAGACATATCGATTAATTAGTGCATGGAATGGTCGATACCATTTAGCAACCTAATAAGGCTAATCCTTTGGTGGGGCACATTCCATCCGTTCAGAAGACACCGAGGTACTACGCTAAAGCAGCTTAGAATGCTCATTTTCTTTATAGCAACGTTTTGTCCGAAACACATTAGTTTTCAACAAAATTACTGATACATTGAAACGGTTCATATTTGAAATTTAACCAATTATTTATAGTAATCAAGAGGATATGCACCCTCGCATGTCTGAAACGTAAGTATGATCACATTATTGTTGAAAAGACGGCGAGTAAGGAAAGAAAGAGAGGACAGGCTAGCCCAAATAAAGTTTCGCGTGCTTTGCCACTGAATGAACGTGGAATCAAAGGACGTGCACGGACAGCCATAATTACGGCGTTACCAAGGGCTGTTGCAAGGCTCGGACGACTTGGAGACGAGGTCAAGTACGTTTACCTCTGAGTATCCCTGCATTAGGGCTGCGTCTATGACGGGATCTTTTGCCTTCCTGGAAGGCGCACAAGTTTCACTTCGGCTCGAGTCACTACACAATATGTACAGTGTCAATGTTTATGAAAGGAAACACAGGAGCTCATGGCCTGCGTACTCCAGCGGCTGCTAGCAGCGTGTTAAAGAAGGAGCGGGAGAAACTGCAGTCTCTTATTGCGTCATCTCGGGGCGAGCGTCTTGCGTCAGCGCTCGTCTTGTGTCTTCCTATTTCTCTGTCTTCGTTTTTGATGCTGTTTACCACGAGCAAAACAAACATTCATTAATGGAGTAAAACCAGCGGCAAGATTACGACCATCTCCGCTTTTAATGCGAATACCGTCATTGTCTAATCGCCTCGAATACCCCGCCGCGGTGGTCTAGTGGCTAAGGTACTCGGCTGCTGACCCGCACGTCGCGGGTTCGAATCCCGGCTGCGGCGGCTGCATTCCTGATGGAGGCGGAAATGTTGTAGGCCCGTGTACTCAGATTTGGGTGCACGTTAAAGAACTCCAGGTGGTCGAAATTTCCGGAGCCCTGCACTACGGCGTCTCTCATAATCATATGGTGGTTTTGGGACGCTAAATCCCACATATCAATCATATCAATAATCGCCTTGAATAGAGAGGGGGTTGCAATCTTGCCGCTAGTTTCATATCAGCAATAAATGGTTCTTTCGCTCACCGCGAGATTACGTGGAAAGAGGCCATGGTTTCGCTCGCTCCCACTTTAACGCCCTGCCAGCAGCCGCCGGAGCACGCAGGCTGCGCGCTCCAGCGTTCCCTTTTATAAGAAATGACACTGTACCTTTCAAAAGCAAAAAAAAAGAATGCGAACCTTATGTGTTGTGGGACGTTGTTCAACACTCGAGCGCTGCATGGGCACTGCTATTTGGAGTGATCGCTATTATAAAGCTCATGTACGTGCACGTGCCCAAGAACAGAAGATAGTGCTTGAAAACAGATATATCGTATCCCATCGTATCATATCGTCACGGGGTCGTGACGTCGACGAAGGGGGCTGACTGTAGCTCGAAGATCAAACTGTTTATCCGGCTGAAATTCTGGCTGGTCAACAAAAAGTAAGATTACAGCCATACACACTGGTACTGAGAGCGGAGAACTGAGAGTCATTCATCGATGAACTGAGAAGCGGCGAAGCACGTCGGTATTTATACATGTACCGTCGAATATTCCAGCGTTATTGCTGGCTGCCGCGTGAATTCCAGAATAATCTATAATGTTCGCGTTGCGCGCGTAATTTAAAAAAACTGATCTACTACAGTCCCGAAGCTTCTGGAACAATGCAGGCGTGATTTGCGCTGATTATTACTTATAGTATGAAATGAGCGATAACAGAACTTGAGCAAGGAATATGGAAATGTCCTGAAAAACAAAATTACGAATGTAACATTCATGACAATTCAGCGCCTTCCAATACCGCTAGTCAACTACAAAAATGAAACCTGTTTCGGAATGCAAGTGCAGTGTGTCATGTTGAGCATTTATTCTTACGATAAGGTTAATGAATGCGGATATCACCCATTTCACTTCGCTTTAGGATTGTGACGAATGCCTGACCTAGAAATAACGAGTTCAGTCCATAAGTGATACGCGTCTTTCGTTGATCAAGAAATGCTCAGTGTTGGGAATCAGTGCCGCTGATCGCATATATCTTCTACGTATCCTGTCGAAAATGCTTCTTTAAACATCACCCGCTAGCAGGAAGGTAATGTTTTCAACTATTGCAATGACCGATGTGAAAGAGACGAAGCTGCATTCGGGGTTTTCAAACAATCGCGAGGCGCCTAAACCCAAGCCACTCCTGCTCCTCTCCTTCATGCGATCGCATAAAGGAACGTGTCGCACAGCTAACGAAGCAGCCAAATACAACACACATACGACGTTTTGTAGCGTCGGTTCGGGGCAATTTCCTTGTGCAGCCCTGTAAGCAGAACGTGCTCGCCATTTTTATAGCGGACCCTCCAACCGCCATTGCAGATAGAAACTGGTGTAGGTGTGTCAGCAGAGCGGTGACAATCGAAAACAACGTCATTTCTGGCAAGATGTCCAGTGTCTAGCATAGAAATGAACATTAGCCTTTTCTATACGTATTTGCGTATATTTACAGGAAGCTCATTCTTTTTGGTTTTGTGGCAAGAAAAGAACACATTTTCAAAAGAGTGTTCATTGATTCTTGGAATCAGTCAAACGTCTATTTTTTTTTCAGAACTTCTAAGCTCGTCTATGGAATACAAGTTACGAAATGAGCCTTTGGCTTGAAAAGAAGTGAAGCTACCATTGTTCGGAAACAATGGTGATTTTCCTATAATTTCACTTCAGGTATCAAAGTTTAAACGTAGGCACACCATCGAGCCCGAATGGCGAACATTGTCACTCTGACGACAATAGTGCGTCTCGAGGACACCAGAACTTAATATTGCGTTTGCTCATAGTTCAGCTGAATCCGGAGGTAATACTTAATCTTCGTGTGGTACAGAAAACATTCTGGAGAGTCTAGGGGAGGGTGCTGGATAAATACAATCTACAGAGAAGACAACCTGGAGCTTTACTTGCGATTTGGAGCCGCCAAAAGAGAATGCATCATGATGCTGGCGTGACTTTTCATGCCATGGGGCGATCAGGTGTTTCACGGGATCATTCATGAATAGGACATTATAAACTGCTATTCGTCTATGCTATTGCGCGACCAGTGGAGAACATTTCTTCTTCATCCTTTATTCAATTTCTCTCTCTCGAACGTTATCTGGTGCAAAATGCTATTACATATAGCAGTATAGTGAACTCTGTACGCACGAAATGTGGATCTGAAAACTATATAAAAGACGGTAAAAGAGAAGCATACCCACACGCAGCCTATCGGGCATATCGTTGAGCAGCCGCTAGCTGTCGCATCACGAATGACACTGAACCCAATGCCTTGGAGCTTCTGCTAGGGAAGCGTGCCTTCGAATGCGAAATTGGTTGAAAGGCGCCGAAGTCGACGCTGTATCGCGCACACCGCGACGTTCGAAAGTCGCGAACCGAACCACGTGCGCGTCAGCAATTCAGATGAGTTTCGGAGTCACCCCTGTCAACCGTCGACACGCAGTGCTCATAACGGAGCTGCCCTCACCGTTCATGAGAGCGTCCGGCCTAAAGCTTGAGAAAAATGGATCTCGCAGAGAGAATTCTTAAGACAACGGGACCTGAATGACACCTCACCCATGCACTTTTTTTAAGGGCCTAGCCATAAGTGTTAGTTTGAAGGGCTCATTGGTCGAAGCACGGTAGCCTACTGCAATGGTACGAGAACACCCGTGACCAACACCACCGATGATGTTACGCTTTAACTTCTTCGTGTGACTCTATTATGATGACACAGATCGCATTTGTCCAACTTATTAACTGTTGCGTAAATTTCTAGATTCTACGCATTTCATATTGTTCAAAGTGCAGAAACTAATGAGCAAAACAGGGCTAAGTGTTTGAATCCTGCTTTTATGTTCTCAACTTGAAGATCTACAAAGTTTTTTCTGTACCAAGCAGATGCCTGTCTATATGATGAAGGAATTGCTTTTTTAGAGAAATAACGCTAAAAATCTCCTTGCGTAGAAATTGCGGTGTCATCAATGGTTGCATCGTTGCTTACAAGAGAAAAAGCAGCGTTCTCTGTGAGCGAGAAGTAAAGACACCTGCAAATGAATAAATAACACAAAGTTACGATTGGTGTGACGATCTAACCCAGGCCTTCTGCGTCGCAATTAAGTGTCCTACGACAGTCCTACGCTATATATCTTTAGACTGCTTCGATACAAATTAATAAGCATTATGAACGACAACAACGCTAACAAAGTCTGTAGCTCTACAGGTTCGCGGGACACTTTGCGGATGTGTAATGGGTACTACACCGATGTAAAAAACATCACAGTATATCCAAGAGGTGAATGATGACGAGAGGGGCAAAGCATGGACCAATGGACAAACGCATGGACGGACGAATAGACAGGCAGACGAACGAACGGACCTGTGGTTGGACGGACGCATGGACGCACAAACAGACGGACGCTCGGACGGGCGGAAGGACGGGTGCATGGACGGACGCATGGATTTACCTCTGAAAAGTGCGCCAACGCTAGTGATCGAGAACTCGTTGCACGCGCAGTTTGATTACGATGTCGCGTAAGCGCAAGTGAAACTCAAGCGTCAACCATGCTGTGCTTGAAAACAATAGCCTTTCGTGGGATACTTCAAAGCAAAAATTTTGCTCTGTCTGTTGGTCGGTTGACTTGTGTGGCAACCGAAAAGGCTACAGTAAACCACTTCCTGAACGCCCACCAGTCATGAGTGATTTCTGCGTTCACACTTCTGTGCATTGTCGAATAAAAAGCAAACAGTGCGCATATATGAGGCACAATATGAAAAGGTCACTATATTGTCGTGCCTTTCGTTGTATTACAAAAAGCATACGTAAGTAATTCCAAGGACCACAGCGTTTATCACGCTGCACTGAAACTGCTGTTTTTTGCGTCTTATGTGACTCTTGAAGGGAAAAGAAGAGAAAAATGAGCCCCGTAACTGTCTGCATCAGAGTGCGACACCTCAACAGTCGCTCACGAGAGATTGGGGTAATAAGGGATTAAAATGATTGGATTAAAGGCATATATAGAGAGAGGAAGCAGAGAGCGAGGCACAGGGACAGCGAGCGACATAAGTAAAGAGGAGATAGAAAAGAAGGACACGGTCGCAGGAGTCCGAGGACGGGGCGCCATTCGGTGAGAGCTCTTGTCAGCGTCAAGAGATGGCGTAGGGGAAGCCCAGTTGGCCAGAGCTGCGCTGTCGTCGGAGATCATGGGGGCACAACTGGTCGGCACGAAATCCAGTGAGCGAGTCCGACAATGCAATGTTCCGGATGAAATGGCGGGTCTTTCCTACTCTTTGTAAGACGATACGGGCTGCCACCTAGCAGTGGCCTTGCATTCTACAAATTACGGCCTCCGAAATTGCGCGCGCATGCCGCAAGCTCGTTATCACGGAAGTCAACCTTTCGTTTTCCAAAATTAGTGCCAGATGGCGGTCATGTCTCACGCAGCACCTGCAGAGTCCGCTTCTCCGATTTTTCTTGCGCAGAACATCAAATATACGCCCTATTCACTCTCTTCAGACGAAAAATGCATCTTTTGACGATGTTTGCTCTGAAACGCGTACATGAGGGGAATTTTTTTTATTGTTTTGTAGAACATCGCACTCAGTTTTCCCAATTTTTTCTAGCTTTTTCTTTTTTTAGAATATCAATTTAGTATGGCTTAAATCAATGAAAGAAGGTAAGCCCAGGTGGTAGGCTCCGCACGATGTGCCCCATTTTTCGGGTGTTCACGCTTACTGTTGAGGACGCCTGAACAAAGTTATATCTGTTTTTTTAATGTCCAGGGGTTCATTTTCTAACTCCTTGGGTGTTATTATATGTGTTTATTGACAAATTAGCACCCTCTTCAGGTACCAATTGCTCTATGTGAAATTTATGCAAAGCGATAACAACTGCATGTGCGACAAATGACGTTTTGCCAGTTTCAATCCATGGCTACAGTAGAGCAGTAAAACAGTAAGTGAGCGAATGTACTAAAGGGTTGACATAAAAATCAAGGTCTCATTTCAAGATTCATTTTCGACATTAAAATTTTGCGTCATTATCCCAATAAAATCCAGTTTTATTTCATATATCCTCCCCCCGGTAGTGTCCGAACCCGTTTGACAGCAACAAGTACTGCCATCGCTGCTGCGGGGAAGACGAGGAAGCCTACGCAACCACGATGCAAGATTGACTACAAAGAGTGTTTCGCTTCGAACGAGATTGTCGTTTACCCAACAATTTCGTTCACACAATCTTTACATCTTTCAGTAAGTCTTCCGGTCCCGATAGACAGGAAATACTAATAGTCATCCTAGATATTTGCTTGTTTAATATACTATTCAGCCAACAAGTAGCAACATATCAGAAGCGGGCTTCTGAATCCACGCAAAACGACAAGCACACAATGAAAACCAATCGGTATTCAGTGCATCTAGAAAGTTCTAATAATTGATAAGGGGTGCTTTCCTCTGGTAATCACCGTTCATCGAAACGCTAGAAAGTTCCAACCAATAATTCATAACGGGTGCTTTCTTCAGATAACCACCGTTAATCAAAACGTATGCATCCGCCACCACCATCCCCCAGCTTTTTCTAAATCAAATACCTCTAATCTTTCTTCTGACTCGCCCGATTTCCCTCGTTTGAGAAAGCGCTTTCTCGCTGCGCCCAAGCAACTCCTCCGCTTTCGCAGTCGGCTTGTTCACCTCTTTTGTTTCGAAGGTAGGCGAAGATACGAAGAACACATACGCGAGCACTAAGTAATCAGTTGCAGCCTTGAAATAGCCAAGTCCACCTGTAGAAACTTCGGCTGTAGCACACATGCCATTTTTACAAATTTAGCGTCCTGAGTTTGCTGTTTAATTCACGCTTTACGTGACGTACGCATCATAAATTAGTGCTACGACCTGTCATCTGATTTCTAGATAAAATATTGCCTCGCCATATACATCAATTAAATAACACAGACGTGAGAGCATGTCAGTTAAATCCCGTGGTTCGTGAAACATTTGTTTCATTTTCAACTTGCAAGGTGTAATTTATGTTCTTCAAGAAGTTATGTCATAAAACGCAATTATCGGTACATATTCAGTCAATTGAGAGCATAAAGTCGAGTTGGGTTAGATAGATATACTCTAAGTGGAAGAAATTTGTTAAAAAATGTTTATCTCATTGAAAAGGGATCGACTGGGTGTGTGGTGTACCACTATACAAGATAACAGTTGTGTTTAAAACAAATTTCGGCGGTCTCCAGAAATCTGCATAGGGTGAACAGTAATCTGACACTGCGATATGCATTCGGCAGGACGCTAGCTTGCTTATTTTGAATCACCACTATATGAAGGTTGGTTTGAAATAGGGCCTGAAAACTGACTTTTTATTTTAGTATCTGCACTTGTGCCTATTGTTTCATCGATGCTTGTGTCCCAAGTGTCTGAAGTATTACTTAACAAACACATCCTTCAACTCTTATATATAAAATGTAAGGCAGTGGTTACTTCGATTGCACCTATTTGTACACATCCGCACCCGCGAAAACACATAAGCATAACTTTTTTGTCACAATATTTCCTGAATCGTGATGGAGACTTCAATCTGAAGGAATATTTGTTTATTCAGCTTTTCTGCACGCCATACCTTCACAGCCATGTTAGAATTTCCAAGAGTGGCATGAGTCAGGCAGAAAACGACGGCAAGATGCATTCAAGGAGCCCCGACACTGTCAAATAAAAATACTGTGTCAGAGTGCCTCGACGCAGTATGTAGCTAGGTGTCATGCTGTCTCGACAGAAGGGGGTTATGATTGAAGTCATGATAGAGCAAAAAAAAGAGAAGGGAGCATCATTAGGAAAGGCACAATAGCAGCCATGCTTGCTCGAGAGAAAGCCCATGCAAAAGAGGCGAATAGCATGGAGCTGTGACAGATCGTATTTTCTACCCTCCTGGAGGCCGAGATGAACGCCCCCTGCATAGAGCACTGTGCGCCTACTGCGCAAATAGGGGTTGTCGTCCTGTGACTCGCGAAGAAATGACAAAAATATAAACACGTTTTCGTGGCGGTGTCTCGGGGAGACGTTCAATCATATAGTGGTTTTGGGACGTTAAACCCCACATATCAATCAATCAATCAATCGGGGAGACGTTGAAATAAATGTGGGTGCGTCGTGCTGTGGGAACACATTTACGCCAAAACACGTACAAAACGGGCTTGCAGAAAAAAAAGAACCTGATAGGCGGTTTTCGGTGCCACATCTGACAGTCCTGTCAACACAACGATGTTGACGAGGATCCCTGCCGGCGCATAACAAGCTTTGGGCTTGCACGAAGAGTGACGTGTAGAGGTTCGAGGAATATTTTGGGGGGCTTTTGTGTATGCTTAGCGTGGAACCGATGCTTCCTTGTGATCTATATGTGCCGCATTTGTAGCGCATTCAATATTTCGACAAGGGAAAGCCATGTACAGACTGGATCATAGTTGCCGATTCCGTCCAGAATTAGAGAACTTGGACTTCTTTTTTTCGCCGAGTCACTTGTAGAGTTTTTCTGTCGCTGGTCACGTTTTACGATTTTCTTTTCATTTTTCCAGCCAATATGGTTATTTTAGTGCCCGGCACGTTCACTTATAGTTCGTCTTTGTATGAGTGATATTGTTTCTTAGAGAATAAAGTACTTTAGAATAATTAACAAATAACATCAATGAGAAAACGTGCTTTCTACGCATGGACGCTACTGTGAGAATGGTGTGCGAAAGTGAATAAGTGCTTTCCCTCATACTGCGCATATTCCCGCTTAACAGTTTAGTTAAGTTGACCAATACAAATTTATTTCCGAGTGACATTTTTTCGTAAAAACTAAAAAAGTGTTCTCAAAAATTGAAAAGTAATCAAATTACCGTTTTTGTTTAGCTTCTTTTTGAAAGTCGCACTGCTTTCTCGGGTCTTTTTTGTGATGATATTCTTTTGTTAGCTGGGCCACATTAGGCATCTGTGGTCTGAATTGAATTTGTCTGGTGCGGTCAAGTGCAGTATCTTGCGTTTCGCAACAACCAACTCTTCATGTTTGCAGTATAGCACGAGCACATTGGAAATCAGGAAGAAGTATTCTGTTTGAATGTTAGATGCCGTTGTCATCCTAATTAACCAGAAAACGGTGGCTGGCATGGCCGATTAGTTGATCTAAACAAAAGTGATTCAGAATGCTCAGGTTAGTTTCTTTCGAGCTCAAGGATGAGGTAGAGAACCTTAAACGTATTTTTCTACCAAATGGTTTTCGCTTGACAATAATTGATAACGTGGTCTAGGGTAGGATTGATGCAAAAAAACAGCTACAGAATAAAAAAAACATCATGTCGAATGCCTGCATGACGTCCGAAAAAAAAAACGCTGTTTCCCACAAAATACGACGGATTGAAAGTGACGTCATGCATAAGACAGCGGTGAACCTGACCGGACTCATTCCACTTATTGGTGGAAATAATGGGCGAAGGTATTTTCGTTGATTGCAACGGGTAGTGAGATATAAGAAAAGCTGTCCTGTTTTTCTTTTTAATGAACATGCAGCAGCGACTTTTGAAAAACCATTATTCGAAAGGGTTATTCTAAAAGTTCGTGCCTATTATGGATAAATGAAGGTGCATAATTGGCAAGAGCTAACACTTACCTAAGTCGATGAAATAAACGTTAGATATCGAGAGCAAAAAACCGAAAGCGAAGCAAAGGAAAAGTGCTGAGTATGCAAACGCGTAAGCACTGGCTCTCAGCTGAAGAAGGGCTTCTTGTGCCCATTCGTATACTTGCAGTGGTCCCTGCATAAAATAGACCACAGATGAAACCCTCTTCATCGATTCTAGTTTCTCATTCTAACTTTACCTTCACTATTAGAAATACAGTATACAATAAATTAAATAAAACATCTTCTTATCCAGCATGTGGTATATTATGGTGCTATATAGGTTATGAGTTGACTGATGTGATACCACTCCTTGATCTCAAGAAATTTCAGTGCGTGAAATACTCGCAATTCGGGCGACAGCTATGTTGCAATGAACATGTTAATCATGGGCATAAAATACAATACAAACCTGCATTCAACCACCGATAGAGCCGAAATGTTAGAGTACTGCGCTATGTGAGTGAACGTTAAAGAACACCAGATGGCCAAAATGTTTGTCTGGAGTCCTCCACCACTGTGTCTCTCATAATCATGTATTGATTTTGTGACGTAAAACTTCAGATAATATTATTATCATTGCATTCAACCATGCCACTGACGCTACTTCTGTGAATGCTTCATGACCGCAAAAGAGGATATGTCTTGGAAGATTCGGAACTATCTGCTCTAGCCGTGATAGAAAAGATTATGGTGCAGACTATTTACGGCACTACTTCAGAAACAAACTTGCAAAGCAAGCAAAAACAAGAAAAATATCGAAGTCTGTTAGGATAACCACGCTTTACAAAAATGCCTGAGTGTGTTCTGAAGCGTTGTTGCCCCCACTTCGCATGTTTGTAAAAAACGCCGCTCGAACACGCACAGCATAATTTACAATGCGGTCAAATTGTGATAGGAGCTGAAAACAAGCTTTGTTCCACCTGTTCAACCATTTATATCCATAGGTGAAGCACTCACACTGCATACGTGGTAGACATTTTGTGCCAGAGTACTGCTCAACACCTACATTGCGACACTATCTTTTTCCCTATGACGTTAAACAAAAAACTATAATGTGAACAATGAAGCGGCTATTTTCAGAGGAGAGCCACGTCAGATGGAAGTCAAAGCAGAACTTCGCTATCGTTTTTGCACATTTATACGCGAATGGATGTGGTGTTTAACGTCTCAAACCCACGATAAGATTACGAGAGACGCCGTATTGGAGGGCTCCGGAAATTTCGACCACCTGAGGTTTTTTAACGTGCACCCAAATCTGGATGGACAGGCCTACAGCATTTTCGCCTCCCTCGTAAAGGCAGCCGCGGAAGCAGTGATTGGATCTCGCGACCTGCGGGTCAGCAGCCGAGCACCTTAGCCACTAAACAACCGCGGCAGGGCTGCGCACCCATACTTACACTATCATAGGCCTCCTATAAGTGCTTGAAGAGATCGTTATCATATCGGAAAGTTTACTTTTTTGTTTTTCGGTGTTCCCAATGAGTATCCAGTCGTCCATATTTTTCATGCGCATCTGGGGTGTTTCGATTGTTTTTGTTCTTTCATATGTTCTTTTTCCTGTCATGCGGCGTATTCACCGATAAATTGCTCTAATCACCCAATCCAATATTTTGTCACTCGCATGGTAGAAGATGCGGTTCTTTGTGTTTCTGTGTGATTCCTATTTTTGCTTCGGAGGCGACAGTGACAACACTTTCTTCAGGCTGAATGCTTTCCAGTGAGCATTCATCTCGACATTCGGGCCACTTCAAAATGCAATTCATCATTGCTTTTTTATCTTCCTAGTTTCCATCATTCAAGGCAAAGTAGTTCATTTCTTAGATTTTTTACTTCTGCCTTGTTGTTTTCCAGTATACGGATTCAATGGTCAATGTCTTTCGACGGTCGGCGCATGTCGTGACGTCCTGTATTACGATCCTTATCGGGCGTCTCCCCGCAATGACATAAACTTTACATTTTTTATGCGTGGATGCGTTTGTTGTATGCTAGGACTGGCCACCCTGTTTTGAAAAGCTGCGTTTTTCTATTCACTCGATATGGAAATGAAAACAGGGGGAAAGCTTTTGTCACAGGGGCGGTTTTTGGGACAAAAGCGCTGTTGGTAGGCTGGCAAGAAAACGAGGTGCAAGTCACAGATGAAGTCGTTCACCTACCGATTGAAATAGATTCGCTGTGAACAAGATTCTAGTTAGGTTTTCTAGATAGAATGATGAAGAGGAGCGTAATGATGATGATGATGATGGTGATGATGATGATGACAATAAGTGCTTTCAATGACACTGAAGTAGGACGCAGGGTAACAGAGCACTATAGTCGCACATGTTAGCACATCGCGATACATTGGCGTATTATGCAGCATCATCTTCAGGTATTCTCAAGACGCTAATTGTGTTGATGACCTCAGTGCTGATGATAATAATTGTTATGATGAATATGTCTAGTTGACTCAAATAAATGACGTACCGCTTGTAACACAGCACAACAGTGTGCATTACGAGATAATAACGTCTTCAGTTCGATGTCGGACGCTTTCGGTGCTAACTCGACGGACTAAAAGCATGTTCTTTGTCTATAAACTCTACAAGGCACTAACTCCTTCATCTACGGTATTGCTCAAAATGTTGAGGAGAAGATAGTGAGAATACCATTAGAACAAATCACACAATGTCATAGTTTGCTCTGTCTCATTCAATTTACTTGTGTTTGTTTAAGTTCAAGCAACTGTACCTAACACCCAACTGCAATCACCAGGCACCCCAGCATCATGATTTCATCAGCATTCACAAGTTGCCATGTTTTATCCCGCACCGTAACAGTTTCCGTTCAACATATTCTCCTGGAGAATGTCTTTCGCCTCCGCAATGTATAACTATACTTAACAGCTGACAAACAAGCTGGCATAATGCACTGCGACATTCTAAGGGCAGCTCAGATATGGAAGGCATTTATCAAACAGTCACTTGGTGGTTTACTACACGTTCTTCACATTTGGCTGTTCTTGTAAGTTTTCCAAGTGTTATGCTTGTTTGCTTCTTTCAATCAGTAAGTACAAAGCCATTTGAAGAGCTCTCCCGCTTTAATATTTTTTGTTGTGAGAACCACAGTCATAACAAGGTGGCTATCATTTGCCTCGCCAAATTTACAGCTTACCACAAATGTTCATGTGAACAGATAAGGAGAAAAGGTCACCCGCGTGAGGAAGCGAATCGTACAACGGCCAGTCCTGCAGACAACTTTGTAGGCAGACGAGTATGCTGATCCCACGAAACTTTGCGTCGTACGCACACGTACGTGGGCGCGTGCACACACACACATACACACACACAAACACACACACACACACACGTTGAAATGCAGCTTCGTACCATCACACAAACACCACTTCTCCTCATTAGAGATATTAAGAAACTGGCTAATCAGCGTGGTACTAATTCATGGCTCTTTGTTATATTTGGCCACATACGCTGCATGACACGTGTAAAAGGTGTACAGTGAACAAATGTGATTAAGAATATTATGTTTTGACAAGACGAATCGACTAAAGCTTGCATTGTTCCGAGCCTTCAAAA
This sequence comes from Rhipicephalus microplus, assembly GCF_043290135.1. Lineage (NCBI taxonomy): Eukaryota > Metazoa > Arthropoda > Arachnida > Ixodida > Ixodidae > Rhipicephalus > Rhipicephalus microplus. Next base: position 73,205,161 of record NC_134709.1, on the reverse strand, counting down.
ACTCTAAGTGCACTAGTGAGGAGCTTACAAAAGACTGTTTTAGCCTTAGGCCCCTTCTAAAAGTGTTGAACGCGATATCGACACTTTTTCTCTGCTGCATACTTTATTATTGTTTGATAATACTCGATAAGGATGATTATGAAATATAACAATGTATATTCGATTGATAATAGGTGGCTCGGGTGACAAAAGCTTTTGAATATGGCTGCGTTCTGTATAATGAGTAGCATGCTTAAGTCACTAGCAGTTATACCCGCAAAATCTTTTCGAACTTGCTAAGCAACCACTACGTAGTCATAAAGGAATATGAGCAGTAATGCGGGTGCCTTTTGTAAGGGGTGGACGGCTTTGAACCATGGAGTCATTATAATTGTGGCGAAGAGTGGATTGTAGTGGACATGGTAATCACTTGTTTTAACGCCGAGCATTATGTGCAGTGATGTCAAATCCGCAATTCTTCGAAAACGAGCTCTTTAACACTATCGTGTTTCAAAAAAGTGTTGTCACCGAGAGAATCCCCCGTAGATTGGAGCACCTTTTTTTGTGTGTGTGGCGAGTGCATCCTGTAGACCGCGAATACGAGTGCACTGTTTTGCAGCTCATATCATTTTGGCAATATACTGCTGTTCAGCCTCCTGACGTCGAGAAGTTACGAGAACTTTAGTGCTCAGAAGGTTCAAATGGCCCGTAAAGACGTGGCACAGTATAGGTATAAAAATATTTCAGCGTTTTAGACAAAAGCCTGAGTGAACCCACACAGAATCCTTATACTCGGAAACAGTGTGGCATTGAGATGACCAATAATCAAAAGTGCCAGCGTCGAAGAAGGCGCTACGTTTACGACTCGAAAGGTGGTGATAAGGTAGCGTAAACACTGCTGGCTCACTGAAAGAGCACCAGGTTTTTATTGGCGACAGGCGTGGGTAATGATGTTGATAGATAAATGAGGGAAAGGAAACTCGCTACAAGGAACAAGGGGCATCCACTAAGCTTTGATTTTTATCAGCTCAAGAAGTTTAAGAGCTTGGCCAGAAAAAAAAGAAGCCTAAGAAAGTTGTGGCTTCCACGATGTTGACTTCTGCGTAGCAGGCCGTAATTTTGATCGTAAAGTTTTCAAAGTCGCTGAGTCATTTGTTCTTCGAGCTTATTCGCGCTTTGTTTCTCCAACAAGGAGGTCAACTGACGTACTGTTTTATTGTGTCAAAACGCCTTGAAATTATAAGACAAGGCTGTCGGCAAAAGATTATTTCCAGCGTGTGATCGCAAACTAATGTCAAAACAACTTAAAATAGTACTGCAGGAGATTTATGTGTTGTTTACGTGTTGCTACAAATAAAAACGTCAGTGTTTAGAACCCTTAAAATCGTGTGATGGTGTTTATGAATGCATTTATTAACTTTTAACAACAATAACTAAAAAAAATCACAGCATATCCACCCAGTAAATGATGATGAGTGGGGCGAAGCGTCCATCCGTCCTTGTGTCTGTTTGTTCCTACGCCTCTTTGCCTGCCTGCCTGCCTGCCTGCCTGCCTGCCTGCCTGCCTGCCTGCCTGTCTGTCTGTCTGTCTGTCTGTCTGTCTGTCTGTGACGGACAGACGAAAACCACTTACGCCATCTAGAGATAATATATTCCTAGACATACACAAAACACTACGTAGTGAGCAAATCTTAAAGCTAACTAGAAGTGGCCACTATTACTACATACTAATACTACGAAGGAACGACCCACACCCAATAGAGCTTCATCTCTAAAAGATACTTTCAGTTTTGATATCAAGGGGGTGAGCTTCCCAGTGACATGTCAACACAAGTCTGATGACACGGCAAGACAATCTCCTGATGAAAAAATTGTGAATTGTAGCACCGCCTCTGTTATTTCCTATTAGTCATACAAGGCTTAAGTAAACAAAGATAAGAAAAGTGTCATCCAAGAACTACAGCAACGCGGACTTCGCAAACCCAATGAACTGAGTTTACTCGCCACGATAATGTCTATTGCTGTTGGGTTTGCTTGCAGACGCTGGGTGAAGAACTCAAAGGCAATGTATATTTTTACGTGTTTTTAGGAGGAAATCGATAGAAAATATAATAGAAAAAAATTCGGCAGATCCCACGCACCTGGAATCAACGTTATGCGAAGCATGCGGAGGAAAGGTGACCATGTTGCAATTTTTTTATTGAGCGACACGTCATGAAATAACGCTAAATATATGTACAAATGTTGCACGCGCAGACATAAGTAGAAGAGGTTCAGATGTTTACATAACAAGTTGTTTGCATTTGCGCAACGATGCCAACTGGAACATGCGTATTAGAAACACCAGAAGCTGAGATGAAGCACTTCATGATGCTCGCGAGTATGCTGGCCCTGGACACTGCTACATAAATGAACTTCAGCGCATGGCAACTAACCACAACTTACATTAACCCGACGTGACGGCTGTATCTGAGGAGTACATATGTAATGTTTATAAAATTGAGCAGGCAGCACTGCAACAACTATCGACGTTTCACGAAGATTGGCGTCTATTTGAAATTAGTTCTTAGACCTGGCGTAGCCCTGTGGTAAAATGCTTCATTGCCACACAGAATGACTGGGTTCGATTCCAGCTGAGACCCTGACATTTACTCTTTGCATTCGTCGGGTCGACGCAACCGATCTCGGGTATTTCTTCACGCTCGCGCGTTAAAATTGCCCATGTGTGTTCTCATCACTCCTGGGTAGATACTAAGTGTCAATTACTTGTGGCACATACGCGCATACCAGTGGCACATACCCGCCTTTAGGTATGTGCCATTGTCTGGCGGGAAGCGTTTGACGACATTCGTGACGGATTGTGATATTATTCATATCTTTACCAGTGCGCCATATTCGTCGAACCATCTTACCCTCCCATGCTAATTTTAGTTTACGTCACACCAAGGGGTGACCACGAGAGCATCCAAACGTAAGCGGCTTGATAGATAGATAGATAGATAGATAGATAGATAGATAGATAGATAGATAGATACGCTCAAAGTCGCCGAAGTTCGCTAAGAAATGCTTCGCATATAAAAATATTTTTTGGGGGGCGGGGCGGGGGGGCCCAACATAGCTATTTCTAGCAAAGCTATTTTTCTGCTGTGCCATTACCAGAGATCTTTCCAAGTATCTTGCGAGTGAAAAACTCAACGCTGTTATCGGAGAACTTTCGCATTGCGCCATGCAGTTTCCACTTTGAAGTCATAGTAGTAGCTGAGACGTGCAGTTGCTTCAAAAGTGAAACCGTGCACGCGAGCTGTGGCTGAACGGGGCGAAACTGCATGCCAGTGCGCTCTACCAGAAGATATACTGCAAATGGTGAGTGTACGTGGTCATGTCCGGCCGACCCATCCCGATATTCGGATGATCGCCTTACTGAAGGATTGAGTGAAGCCATGCTGCTACGATCATTTCTTGTCAGGAGACGCTTTGGACGCCTTTATCAGCTTGTTTGCCCACGTCGTGAAGAAATATCCGAAGGCATGGGATTTGTGTATCGCCAAAATTGTCAGCACTTTCGCCCCTAACAAGCAGTGATGGAAGTAGCATGGTTTTTCTCGCGCTGCTGCTTGCTTGCGTGGCCAAACGTCGCCAACTTCGCTATTTCAGGCATGCCAGTTAAAGTCGTCTCACGAAGTTCACAAAGAATCATTCTTTTATTCGTAAGAAAAACCAAAACACATGAATGAACTAATGCGCAAGAGCGTTCAAAGCAGCGAACATGGTCTACGCAAATCCACGTAAGATAAGCATCATTCCCGTGGTGGGTGCCAAAAAGTCGCAGCACCACAGGTCATAGTATATGGTGCAGGGAACTCTACGCTATCAATGGCGGCGCTACGATGCCACTTCGGTATAGTGTAAACTTGCGCATTCAGGTGTGAGCGTCAATGAACAGCGACACAATCATCACTTTTCACAAGCTGCGCTGATGGCATGAGTAAAAAGGTGTTTGTAGCGTGTCGGTCACCTTACCCGAAAGCTCATTTGTAAGTCTTCCTTCACCATTCAGGTCCCACTATCCGGTGATCCACTTCGTCTCTCTGTAAAGTGGAATACCAGGCATGATTGAGGCTTTAAGAACAAAAAGAGCGCCGTAAAGCAGGTGCAGGGGTCACTAAGTGTGTCTTTTTTCTAAATACATTTTAAATAAATGGTTCCGTTTTTGTGTACAATAACCGGGTGCTCTATAGTTTTGAAGAGCTGTTTAGAGCCACGCTTCCTTGTCGCGATAAAGAAAAAGCGCATTTCTGGAACACAAACAAAGCAATAATGAAATACCAAAAAATTGGAATGCCATACGTAGTAAGGCTATAGCCCATAACTCTTAAGCGTACATGACTTGTTTAGCGTATACGAACTATACGAAATGTCGATGTAAGGGCCGTTCCACGCACTTCCCGCACAGCCGCAACGCACGTGCCGGCACACCTGCCGCACCCAAGCAGAGGGTGAAAGAGCGTCGCCAATTGGCTTATTTGGTCCCCGCTTGCGTGAGGCAGGGGTCCCGGCACGTGCGTTGCGGCTGTGCGAGAAGCGCGTGGAACGACTCTAAGGCAGGACGGCTGCTCTACGAAGCAAATGGGTCTTTGAGCTTTCTGTCTTCTAAACATGAAATAAGCAATGAGCGTAGAAATTTCTTGAGCCGTCTTTTGTTGTCGGTCGTATGCTGATGTAGTAAACAAATCCCGCAGATTGACGTTGTGAGTGCGTCATGAGCGAAAAAGGACGTAGTCACAATGCCGGTAGGCTGTCAGCATAATTGATATGAAACACGAAAAAAAAGCTACCCTGTTACGAGACTGCGGGCCAGAGAGTGCAATTAGCACTGACTGGGTCCGTAAAATTGTCACTACCTGCTGGCAATTTTATTTTTCTTGTTAGTGTGTTTACTTGTTGATACTTGCCCCTCAGCCCTCATTTCGCACCCCCCGCTAGCCTGAAAGCTTTCGCTACCTAATGTAGTTTTGCACTGCCCCCGGGATCAGCACACTTTTCATGATGCGTTGATTTGATGTGATGACAGAATCACGTGTTGACATATTATATGACGTCACAGTGATGGCCAAAATTGTGGCAATCTTAGACGTCCGGATGACATTACATGACGACACTATCAAGCAATGCACTCTGATCACGTGAACTTTCAGTTGTTCTTGTTGACTCCGACGCTGACGGTTATGATGATGATGATGTTGAAAACATTTTTTCCCACTTTAAAAAAGCGCGAACTGTCCCTATTTAGGGACACATAAGACAGCCTCTAAAACCACCCGGCCCCACTGACTAAGTACCCGACCGACCTAGGGGACACCGACGCAGAGATTGCCTTACCAGTGCTCTTAGGTATACGGGTGGGCTGAAGGATCGGTGGGAGGGGAGTGAAGTAGGCGGCGTTGCACTCTACGAAACTATTCTTATTGTACTTAAAATTTAGGTATATTTCCTCAAACTTCTCACTTGAAACAGACCCGTGTGTTTCTCGCCAGCTTGATGAAGCATTTTTGGTAATTGATTTTTATACCACAGTCAATATCACAAGCTGGTTGCAGAAGAGTAAAAGCTATGAATGAGGTTTAAGTCCATTCTTGCACAGCAACATATAATAGTTACGTTTGTAATTGAATTATAATTGGACAATTTTCAGCCAACTGCGTTTTTAAACGTGCTATATGGAGTTAAACAACACATTCACTAATCAAGATCTACGTTTAAATAACCATTCAATTATGGTACTGATAACTCCACTTTGATAGTGGACGAACGTTACAGTGCCCATACATATGCAATCACCCACTTCGATTCAAACTTCTACTTGCTACTTGTCCTGATAGCGATACCAAACGATAAAATCTTTTATCTCTTTGAGGAATCTTAAGCTGAGGACATAGAGGAGCCCTAATGGCGAAAATAAGAAAGAAATAAAGTTTATAACGAGTGTACACCCTGGAATCGTGCAGGATGTGGAAGTGGTTGGCAAGGTACGATGCAGTGACCATAGAATGGTATGGTCTCAAATTCGCCTAGACTTGAAGAAGGAACGAGAGAAACTGATGCGCAAAAAGCCAATTAATGAGCTAGTACTGAGAGGGAAAGTACAGAAATTCAAAGTCACGCTCCAGAACAGGTACTCAGCTCTTAGTGAGGAAACCAACCTTAGCATAGATACAATGAATGATAATCTGACCATTATCATTACGGAGTGTGCAGTGGAAGTTGGAGGCAGGGTAGTTAGACAGGACATTGTCAAACTTTCCCAGGAAACAAAGAATCTCAATAAGAAGCGTCAAATCATGTAAGTCTCAAGTAGAACAGACAAAATAGAACTGGCAGCACTTTCGAAATTGATTAATAGGCGTAAGGCATGCGATGTAGGAAGGTACAAAATGGAGAGAATTGAACACGCTCTGAAAAACGGAGGAAGCGTCAAAGCAGTGAAGAGGAAACTTGCGATAGTCATAAATTGGGTGTATGCACTAAGGAACAAAGAAGGCAAAATGACTACCAATATGGATAGGATAGTTAAAATAGTGGAGGAGCTTTACAGAGATCTATACAGTAGCCGGGACAACCATGACCTTAATACTATAAGAACTAGTAGTAACCCAGATGACACCCCACCAGTAATTATAGACGAAGTCAGAAAATCTTTGGAGAGCATGCAAAGAGGCAAATCTGCTGGTGAGGACAAGGTAAGAACAGATCTGCTGGAAGATGGAGGAGAGATTGTGTTAGAAAAACTAGCCACCCTGTTTACGAGGTTTCTCCTGACGGGAAGAGTACCAGAGTCTCAGAAGAATGCTAACATCTTCCTAATACATAAGAAAGGAGATGATAAGGGCTTGAAAAATTACAGGCTGATCAGCTTGCTTTTTGTAGTATACAAGCGACTTTCAAAGGTAGTATCTAGCAGAGTAAAGAAAACATTAGAATTCAATCAACCAAAGGAACAAGCAGGATTTCGAACAGGCTACTCAACAATTGACCACATTCATACTGTTAATAAGGTAACATGGAAATGCTCAGAATATAACCAACCACTAAAGATAGCCTTCATAGATTACGAGAAGGCGTTTGATTCAGTATAAATATCAGTTGTCTTGCAGACACTGCGAAATCAGTGCATCGATGAACCACATATAAACATCTTGGAAGAAATCTACAGGGAATCAACTGCTACCATAGTGCTTATAAAGAAAGCAACAGAATACCATTAAAGAAGGGTGTAAGGCAGGGGGACACAATCTCCCCAATGCTATTTACCGCGTGCGCACAGGAGGTTTTCACAAGCCTAGAATGGGAACAGTTAGGGATAAGAGTTCATGGAGATTACCTTATTAACCTGCGCTTCGCCAATGACATTGCATAGCTGAGTAATTCAGGGGACGAATTGTAACTCATGATTATGGAGTTAGACAACGAGAGCAGAAAGGTTGGTCTTAAAATTAATCTGCAGAAAACGAAAGTAATGTACAACAACCGCGGAAGAGGGCAGCGCTTCGAGATAGGTAATAGTGCACTTCAAGTTGTAAAAGACTATGTCTACTTAGGGCAGGTAATCACCGCGGAGCCGAACCACGACATTTAAGTAACTAGAAGAATAAGAATGGGATGAAGCTCATTTCGCAAGGATTCTCAAATTATGACAAGTAGATTGCCACTATCCCTCAAGAGGGAGGTATATAACAGATTTATTTTGCCAGTACTTAGGTACGAAGCAGAAACCCGGAGACTTACAAAGAGGGTTCAGCTTAAATTGAGGACGACGCAGCGAGCAATGAAAAAAAAAATGGCAGGTGTAATCTTAAGTGACAAGAAGAGAGCAGAGTGGATTAGGGAACAAATGGGGGTTAAAGATATCATAGTTGAAATCAAGAAGAGAAAATGGACATGGGCCGGGCATGTAGCGCGTAGACAGGATAGCCGCTGGTCATTTAGGGTAACTAACTGGATTCCCAGAGGAGGCGAGCGAGTTAGCGGGAGACAGAAGGTTAGGTAGGCAGTTGAGATTAAGAAGTTTGCGGGTATAAATTGGCAGCAGCAAGCACAGGACCGGGTTAACTGGCGGAACATGCGAGAGTCCTTTGTCCTGCTGTGGACGTAGTCAGGCTGATGATGATGATGATGAAACTGAGGAAAACTAGCAGACATGGGTAGTAGACTCACTCGGAATCAGATCAAGCTGTGAGTTTGAGCCTTAGTGAGTCCAGGCCAGGAACAATTTCGTGAGTCCAAGTGAATCTCCTTCAAGAAACTTTGCGTGAGTGTGAGTTCGTGTGAGTTTGGCCCAAGAACATTTTGAGTGGGTTTGAGTCCGGGTGAGTCTGAAGTGTAACATATATTTCTGAAATGAGTCTGAGTGAGTTCCACTTTCTTTTCCCGACTTGTAATCAAATTATATACTCTTTAGCATTCCTATCTGCTCTACCGGCACTCATGGTTATTGCCACATATTCCAAAGTAGTGCCTTTTACACACAAATTCAATATTGATTGATCAGAGCTACTTGCGAATTATGTAGGGGTGGTGCCTCGATCTCCCCTTCGCCAACTCTTCCTGTGAAGTTCTTGATAAATATATTTTAAATTTACATCTTTTCCGAAAACTCTGACCTTACTCGTAACTCATACTTTGTATTAGAAGGTACTGTATCAATTGGCACAACAAAGAGCACCAATTACGTGAATTATCGGTGCTAAAGAGCATCGAAACCACTTTTGAAAACGTTAGTTCAAGGCTAACTGACCCATGAGTCCACTGACTCGGACTCACTCACACTTAGATCAGGCCGTGAGTGAGTACGAGCCTGAGTGAGCCCGGGTGAGTAATTTTTGATGAGTTTGAGTGTGAGGGGGTTCGGTTGAACAAAAGTTTTGTGAGTGTGAGTCTGGGTGAATCCGAAGCGCAAAATACATGTAAGGAGTAAGTATGAGTGAGCTTCACAAGTTTTTCCGACCTCTGCTAGCAGATATGTGTTCTGCTTATTATTAAAACCGACCGTTTCTTCAGGCACGCCTGCTAAGCCTTCGACATGATTGCGTCAAATGAATTTTATAAACAGTGCGAAATAGACACTAACGCATTGCTTTCCAAGCGTCAGAGCGCAGACAACGTGAACACGAGTGAAGCGTTAAAACATACGGGCCATCCAGCTCCCTGTTAGGACTTCCAGGCGCAAGAAATCTCTCCGATTTGTGCCGCAAAGTTTTCTTTTGTTAGGGGTGAAGTTCCTAGTGCCGTGGGCCTGTACAGGTATCTATATCGGTATACAACCGCCTAGTTCTTTCACTCACTCAGCAGGTGCGGATGAATGAACGAATGGACGGACGCAAGGACAGACAGACAGACAGACAAAGGGACGAAGGAGCGGACGAATGGCCAGACAGACAGACAGACAGACACACAGACAGACAGACAGACAGAAAGACGAACGGACCTAAATATGGACATACCAATGGATGAACAGACAGACAGAGAGATGGACGGACGGACGAGTGGATGGATGGACAAACAGACACATGAACGGACTGACAGATAGACAGACCAACGGACGAATGGAAAAACAGGCAGACAGACAGACAGACAGACAGACAGACAGACAGACAGACAGACAGAGAGACATACCGACCAATGGACCGGTGGATGGACAGACGGCAGACATGCACACGATGAACAGAGAAGCACGCATACAGATTTACGGACGGATGGATGTACGAATGGAGGATTCATAGTTTACCGATAAAACCTCCCGAAGCTTCATCCCACTCATCATTATTAGCTCTGTGGACGGATGGATCGTTGAATAATTTTATTATGCATTATTATGCCAGCGCACAGCGGGCCGCTCCCATGTCCGGACAGAGAGACCTCGCCCCTCCGCCGCGTCGTTGGCCCGATGGACAGCAGAGCTGTGCTTCGAGGTATGAGCTGCGTGAATGTGCTTTAATTTTCTTTTAGGGGCGAAACTTCTTATAGCGGCACCCGTTCGTCCCCCGTAGTATGTAACAAGTATAACATTTTGACCTCCAGCGTGGTGCCGGTAAGAGACTTCTTCTGTGCGTTGTTGAACAATAAAAAATAGTGCTCAATGTACATGTCAATGGCTGCTAATGGGGAATGAGAGACAGGAACATTCACCTTTTAGTTAACGCGCAGGCTGCGATCACCATTAGCAGCCATTGGCATGTACATTGAGCACTATCTGACAAGAAAGGGTTGCTATGTTATACTCGCTGGTTGTAACCTCCTTAGGTTTAGAAAGGTGTAGCGAGCATTGAGCCGAAGTGCCATGAATACAATGAACTTGTATATACCATAAATGAACTCGAGGTGGTTAAAAATGGGAAGTAGATACGAAGCGCAAGCCGTAAGAAAGTAAAAGCCGAATTCTCCGCCTCTCATTTGCTATTAGCAGCCATTGGCATGTACATTGAACACTATCTGACTGAAAAAGTTTGCTACGTTATACCCGCTGGGCGTAACCTCCTTGGTTTTCGAAAGGTTTAGCGAGCGTTCGGCCGCAGTGCCATGAATACACTGAACTAGTATATACCATGAACTCGAGGTGTTTAAAGGTGGGAAGTGGAGCCGAAGCGCAAACCGTAAGAAAGTGTGCGTCTGCCACCTCTCGTTCAGTCCTTGGAATGTCCGCTGGATGGCAGTGCTTCTATATGGGGAATATATGATGAAAAGATGCGAGATGGTGGTACTTGTAGTGTTGAATAGATGGACGAACGGACACATAGACAGATGCATGGATGGACGCATGAACGGACGCAGGGGTGGCTGCATGGACGAACGCAGGGACGGACGCACGAACAGACGCACGCACGGATGGGCTGATGGATGCATGGACGGTCACACTGTCGGACGCATGGACGGACGGAAGCAAGAACGAAAGGATGGACGAATTCTTCGCCCCACTCTCCATCATTCACTCCGTGGATCCGCTGCCATTTTTTTTTCTTTTGGGGGGGGGGGGGGATAAGGAGGGTAGCTACACATGCAGCAAAACACCGAGAACATTGGTTGTCGCCATAGGCTCTCCTTGCTCGCGCGCGCGACGCGTGTTGATGTTTTTCGGCTCTACGTCTACTGCCCAACACTGGAAGTATTTTTTACGTCCGCGCTTTCGCTCTTCTCGCCCAACATGTCCACACAGGCTCTGAAGAACCTTCGAGCTGACGGCGTGGTGTGGATTATAACATCGTGAGGGATGTATCGCAGCATATCCAAGGAGTTAATGATGATGAGGGGGCCGAAGCTTTGAATAGTTTTATCGGCAAACGAGGAAAGATCCTCTCGCCGCGTCTGTCTGCCTGTCTGTCTGTCTGTCCGTCTGTCCATCCGTCCATGCGCTTCGTCCCACTGGTCATCATTCACCACGTGAATATGTTGATATTTTATTTCATTTTTTGCAACACGTTTGTTTACGCTATTAATATAAAAACAATAGCCTTTTCCAAGTAGGATTTTTCTTTAATCCTCCTTGGCCCTAGCCCATTCAGTTCCTGCATTTTTATTTAGGATCTTTAAAGTTTTGCTAATTGCATGCTATTTCCCCATTTATATTTGTTCTTTATTTGTGTGGTGTAGCCTAATCTTCATTCTAGATATGCAACAGTATGCTAGATATGTTTCGACTCTTTTGGCGTTCTTTAAGCATTCATGAGATTTTTCAGACAAGTCGCACCGGCGCTAGACAAGGTGAACTGAAAACAGAAAAGTTAATGAACGAAGTCCTAGCGCTACTAAGACGATGTAGAGCCCTTGTACTGTGCTGTGGAAGAACACTACATTATTTATTTCTCAATACATTGAACATGAAGTGATCGCTAAGAAGTGATGACCGGTTGTTGATGCGCTTCATAGAAAATTGACCCATTTTAATTCTGCACTGAAGTATTATGCCGGAGCTGCTTTTTAGGGGCGAAGCTTCTTAGGCCGTGGGTCGTTACCTCCAATGTAGTGTTACTAGTATTACTACTAGTAGTAGTATGTAGTCACCTCTAGTTTATAAGTTGCTAAATCGATGGTGTTGTGTGTATATGTTATTGGGAATAATGTAACTTGATGGCGTTAGAGGTTTTCACAGCATACCCACGGAGTGAATGACGATGAGTGGGGCGAAGCGTCCATCGTTCATGCGTCCTTTAGTCCGTACATTTGTTTGGCTATGCTTCCGTCCATGCTTCCATCCGTCTGTACATGCTTCTGTCCGTCCATTCGTCCACCCGTCCGTACATGCTTCCGTCCGTTCGTCCGTGTGTCTGTACGGGCTTCTGCACATCTGTCCATGTGTCCGTCCTCGCTTCTGTTCGTCCATGCATATGCCCAACAGTCCGTGGCTCTATCCTTCCGGACAGACGCTTCGTCCCACTTATCATCATTCACACAGTTGATATGCTGTGATTTTTTATGCTTGTGTTTTAAACTGAAATGTTTGACGATTCAGAGTTAGATGAATTTTACTGCGGGAGAGCAGGGTGTGTATAAAATGTTGTTAATGATTTAAAGTACTTGATACTTTACAATGGGATAGCATAAAGCCGTCTTGTAAGCCTCACTCAGCTTTGTTTAGAAAAATGGTTGAACGATTCAGAGTACTGGGTATAAGTACTGGGAGTACTCATACACAGTACTCATACACAATACTCATGATTCAGATTACTGGGAGTACTGAGAGAGAATATAGCCAACCTGACCTCCTGTATATAAAAAAGTTGTTAACCACTTAGAGTACGAGGTGCTTTACTAAGGGGAACATAGAGCCGTCCCGTGAGCCTCACGTCCAGTACGAGGATTTTATTTCCGAATATATCATACACAGCTTATGTGGACACATAAAAATGGACAATGGTGAACAATCATCATCATCATAATCATCATCAGCCTGACTACGTCCAATGCAGGACAAAGGCCTCTACCATGTTCCGCCAGTGAACCCTGTCATGTGCTTGCTGCTGCCAATTTATACCCACAAACTTCTGAATCTTATCTGCCCACCTATCCTTTTGTCTCCCCCTAACCCGCTTCCCTTCTCTGGCAATCCAGTTAGTTACCCTCAATGACCAGAGGTTATCCTGTCTACGCGCTAGATGCCCAGCCCATGTCCATTTCCTTTTCTTTATTTCAACTATGATATCCTTAACACTCGTTTGTCCCCTAATCCACTCTGCTCTCTTCTTGTCTCTTAAGGTTACACCTACCATTTTTCATTCCATTGCTCGCTGCGTCGTCCTCAATTTAAGCTGAACCCTCTTTGTAAGTCTCCTGGTTTCTGCTCCGTAGCTAAGTACCGGTAAGATACAGCTGTTATATACCTTCCTCTTGAGGGACAGTGGCAATCTACCTGTCATAATTTGAGAGTGCTTGCCGAATGTGCTCCACCCCATTCTTATTCTTCTAGTTACTGCAATCTCGTGGTTCGGCTTAGCGGTTATTACCTGCCCTAAGTAGAAATTGTCTTTTACAACTTGAAGTGCACTATTACCTATCTCGAAGCGCTGCACTTTTTCGAGGTTGTTGTACATTACTTTCGCCTACTGCAGATTAATTTTAAGACCCACCTTTCTGCTCTCTTTGTCTAACTCTGTAATCATGAGTTGCAATTCATCCCCCGAGTTACTCAGCAATGCAATGTCATCGGCAAAGCGCAGGTTACTAAGGTACTCTCCATTAAATCTTATCCCTAACTGTTCCCACTCTAGGCTTCTGAAAACCTCCTGTAAGCACGCGGTAAATAGCATTGGGGAGATTGTGTCCCCCTTTGCCTTACACCCTTCATGATATGTATTCTGTTGCTTTCTTTATGAAGCACTATGGTAGCAGTTGATCCCCTGTAGATGGTGAACAATGCGTATGTACAATGCAATCTATTATATACAGCGAAAGAAACTTATTGCATATGCAGTGACGTAAAATGCTAAAATGTACAAAAGAGACGGGACGTTCATGACATCGAGATGATTAAACTTAGAGAGAGAGAGAGAGAGAATTTATTTACAGAAAGGTAGAGAGGTCGGCTTGAGCTATAGTTTGCTCTGGCCTGCTACTCTACACTGGTGAAGGGTGACTGGGGAGTGAAAGAGTGATGAATGACGATAGTAAGGTAGAGAGATGATATGTTCTTACTAGGCTGGGTAGCTTTACAGACGTGCATCCAGTCCAGTGGTTTCTAAGAAAGCGATCACGGCTCGTATAACCACATGTGTGCTGCTGGCGTCCGGCCAGGGACCTAACACAACGTCATCGGTGAATGGCCGACTAATATATCGGCCAATCGAAGATAACAGTGTCTGATGTTTGCTTGCTTATGCTGGACAGTCGCAAAATATATGTTCGAGCGTTCCTGGCAACCAACAGTGACCACTATTGGGACCTGTGTCATTACAGACAATCAAGTGGGTGTAACGTCTCGTGTAAGCCACACCGAGGGGAATGCGGTTTATAATGAATCAGATGTTTCGCTTTAACTTGAGGCATACGGAACTTCATTTCCGGGTCCAATTTGTGCAGCCACTTGTGCTGGTGTTCTGGTTTCTGCCAGTGCTCCAAGATGGAGTCGCGCATTACGCGTCGAAGTAGGATGTTAGAGTCTTGTCGAGAAAATGCAATGCACACTTCCTGGGCTCTATTTAAAGCTCTCTTAGCTTCAGCGTCCGCCGCTTCATTGCCCATTATGCCGCAATGAGCAGGTATCCATTGAAATGTTACATCATGTCGATTTTTTGTAGCCATGCCGAGAATCTCTGCTATTTCAATCGATAAAGTATGATATGGACCTTGTCTCATGAAGCCATCGATGGTTTGAAGAGCAGCTTTGGCATCGCACAGGATCGTCTATTTACGAGCGAGTTTTGTCAACATGAAGCGTATTGCCTCCCGAATAGCAACAAGTTCCGCGGCTGTTGATGTGGTCTTGTGATCTATCTTGAAACGTCGAGCTATCTTCATCTGCGGGATGACGAAGGCTGCGGCGGAGGTACGCGACGTGGTAGATCCATCAGTATATACTTGTGCCACTCCGTGGTACATAGTGTAAATGTGCTGCAGTGTAAGTTGCTTTAGGCCGATCGATTATACAAGGGACTTCTTCATAATCCCAGGAATCTGAAGTATGACAAGTGGCTTAGGCAGGAGCCACGGAGGTGTCTCAGGAACACGTGGGGGAGAAAATCTTGGCGGTATGATGTTCTCGAGCCGTGATATAGCTCTTGAATAACTGCAGTCTTGGTGGCTGTCAGGGAGCGCTGTTAGGGGATGTTGCCTGTGTCGAGTAAACAGGCGAAGGTGGACTCGAAGAGGCTCGCAGAGCACATATACTTTGATTGGACAAGCCCGAGCTTCGGCGAGAGTTCCCTTGGTTGATGTGCATTGAGGTAAGCCCAAACATGTGCGCACCCCTTGAGCTTGGATGCTTTCTAGCGTAGTCGCACAACTGGGTTTCATGCTTGAAAGCACGGGCATGCTGTATCGTAAGTACTCTACGAATAAAGATTGGTACAGTTGCAGGAGAGCTGCCTCCGAAGGACCCCATCTTGCTCCGGCCATGACCCGAAGAACGTGGACAAAACTGTTGAGTTTTGACTTCAAGGCTGTGACGTGTTTGGACCAAGATAGATTCCGGTCGAGGATAACACCCAGGAATTTGTCTTGCACAGCAGCACGAATTGCTGTTCCATTCACAGTTAGTGGGTATCTTGTCATTTGTTTTCGTGTAAATGCAAGCACTGCGCATTTTTCAGTTGAGAGTGTGAGACCCTGGCGATGTAAGTACCTTGCTGTGATGGTCAATGCACGTTGTAGTCGAGCACGCGGTTGGGGGCGCGTAGCTCCAGAATCCCAGATGCAGATGTCGTCCCCATATGTGCTCACCTTCACCGTGTCAGGAAGTTCAGTAGAAAGTCCAATCAAGGTGATGTTAAAAAGCGTCGGACTGAGAACACTCCCTTGGGGAACACCACGGTGAATGTTATAATGGTCTGTATCTCCATCGCTTGTTGACATATACACTGTACGGCCGCTAAGGTAGCTCACGATCCATGCATACAGTCGTCCGCCGATTCCTAGATCCTCAAGCGCATTAAGGATGGCATAATGTAAGGCATATTCGTAGGCGCCTTTATAGTCAAGAAAAACAGCAGCCACTAATCTGCCTCGACATATTTCCTGTTCAACATCGGAGACCAAGTTGATGACCCTGTCAATGGCTGATCGGCCTCTCCTAAAGCCATTCATGAACGCAGGAAAGTGATTATTGCTCTCTAAGAGCCACTCTAATCTCGACAATATCATCCTTTCCATGACTTTGCCGACGCAGCTGCTTAAGGCGATCGGCTGGTAAGATGAAAGCTCATTAGGTCACTTCCCCGGTTTAGGAAGTGCGATTATGCGGCTGCACTTCCACTTATCTGGAACATTTCCTGACTCCCAAGAGGTGTTGTAGTAAGATAACAGGATCTGTCGTGCTTCTGTATCAAGATGGCGAGGTGCAGCCTACGTAATTCCGTCCGGCCCGGGTGCCGATGAGCGCCGGGAAAGTGAAATTGCAGCGTCCAGTTCCTGCGTTATAAAATACACTTCGAGGCGTTCGTCGAAGCACGGGGGCACAGTGGTGGTAAGAGTTTGGGTCACAGTGTCTGTGGTGGAAACGACAAGGCTACACTAGTTCTTGGCTACCTCTAATTCACTCCGACCCTGATGTAGAGCCACCGCACGGAATGGCCCAATTTGTTGTGGAGAAGATTGTAACTTAAATAACTAGTAAGGCTATGTGAAAAAACAGGGGGGGTCATTCACAGTGTAGGGTGATGCTTAGCACTCACCTGTGGGGACAGTTAGCTCTCACGCTGAAAAACAATATTTTACAAAATGACATGTTTCTAAGGAAGAAAAGGAAAAAACACACTGCAATGTGTGTTTGGACACTGTTCTTTTTAACGATAATAAATCGCGTAGACCAGCGTCGGAAGAAAGCCTCCTCTCCCAGCATGACTAGTTCTGCAATAAGATGCATTAGCATTATGTTTCTTAGCCGATGTAGTAGGGAAAACATGGCTCTCTGGGGGCGTCCCCTCAGGTAGGCCAATCCCCTTCGTTTCCATAAGACGAAGGCTCCGATAGCCATTAAGAGTACGACGAACTTTTCCCCGTGGGCCTCACATGGTGTCTTGAGGTCAGACAGTGCCTATGGTGCTAATGAGCGCTAAATTTTCCAGGCATCCCACGGTGAACGACCACCTTAAACTCTCTGGGATCCCCTCAAATTTCCTTTATTGTTTACCAAAGTTTACGATGTCAAAAAAAGGGTTCATCGGGAACAATAATATAAAAGCATCGAGCCCTTGCGTCCTTTAACCTCATATAGGAACAGTTTCAAATGTCTCCTGAAATTACACGCTAGCTACACCATGCTCTCAACACCTGGGAGAGAACTTCTAAGTGGAAAACGACATGTGGGGGCATGCAGAAAACTCACTTGGTAACCGTTCACGCTCCTGGATCACGTCCGGCGGGCGGCTAAGGCCAGCGGAGCCCTGGACATAGGGCCCCAACTATAGAAGCTTTAACAGCCTTTCCCCCTTCAATAAAGTTTCACTCTCTCTCTCTCTCCTCACACAATGCAATCACTTTACGTTGGTAAGCGTCAAAGGTCTGCCACTTCTATTGTTACACCTGTTAGCATACAAAAGCTCACACACCCAATCTTTACTGAACAATCGAGAAAAGTGTCCTCTAGTTAGTCTACATCGTCAACAGAAATAATAAGGTATATTTTAGCATAAAGTAGTAAACGAACGGGGTTTGTTATAAAGTTCACTAGTATAATTCGAAGACGATAACAATCAGTCTTGGGGACGATTAGGTTCTGCCATTCGTATGTCAATCGTACAGTACAGACATGTGGCATTGCAAGTTATGCAACTAGTTTTTCAGCTCTCTCTGCACGATCTTTGACTGTGGGCATATATCTTGAGTGCAACAAGCCTAGCCTTGAACAACAACACAACAAAACAACAAACAAGCCTTTAGCGGCTATAGTTTAGAGTCGCTCGAGTGATGAGGACGCGCCGGGGTGCAGAGACAATGGAGTCTAATGAAGGGAAAGTTGTGAGTGTGGCGGATATTTATTGCAGTCGAGAACCCTCAAACGATATCATGCAAAATTTTGATAAATCAGAGGAGGTGAGAGCGCTTACTCAGAGGCAGTAATATATGCATCAGGCATATCAGATTTTGCCAAATTCAAGATATACAAGAACTCTTGAATTTTAAATTCAAAGACTCAATGTGCAAATTGAGTACAAAAAGCTTGTGCAAAGTAGAAGAAATCCTGAACGCCTCAATGGCAGGTTGTCCAATTCTGGGTTAGAGATGGGTGATTCATGACGACTGGGTTTTCATTCTATCCAGCAATGTTCAAAAGTGTTCAAAGGGTTTCGGCTTCCGAGTAACGCTGATTTACCATTAGGACTTGGGGAGGTTCAAAAACGTTTTGCTGATTACCGGGTACCATATGAGAGTCGCGTGCATTTGGTTATGCCAGTCCTAACTGAACGTGTTCGTTACATACTGCGTAACCGTAACCCAGAAGAGAGTGCAGATTACGAGTCTTTTAGGCCAGCAGTGTGACTGAAGTAAAGCTTTCGCCGGCACAGCATCTGCGAAGGTTTGAGAGGTCGGTAAAGCAGAAGAAGGAGTCATGGTCACCGTTCGCGTCTCGTGTCAAAACGTATTTCTCTTACTACCTCCTAGTGAATAAGCTGACACGGTAGGCGTGATAGCAAAACTCATGCTAGCTCACAGCATAAAATCGGGACTTTGTACGGAAGGTCTTGGATATGCAAGACTTCAAGAAGGCAAGGAACGGCTTAGAGCGACTGAGATCACTAAAGTACTCCAAACTTTCGACAAGCAAGAGGTACAAGACTAGCTTCAGATAGCTGTAGAAATGGGCAAGAAACCGATGACAACAGTTGTAAAAAGAGCGCGAAAGTGCCAAGTATGTTAGGGCTGAGGTCATTTCGCAAGAGTGCCCAAATTTTGGTAATAAAAATAACAACGCAAAGAAGGCTGCCGAGCGCAAGCAAAACGTTCAATAGGTAATGATAGCCCAAGAGATTGGGAGTCAAATACCAGATAGAATTCTGAGTGCAAAGGTAAAAAGTTTGAAACACGAGGGCAACGGCACAAATAAATTACCGTTAATCCTTATTATGTGCGCATATATGCACAGATGTGGGTCTGGATACAGCGAGGGAGATAACTGTAATTCGGGAGAGTCTACTTTCACGAAGCCTAGTAGAGCCGCCAGACACAGTAAGATTTTGTTTCTGCATTCGTCGAAACTATTGAGGTGAGGGTAACTACTTTGCCGGTAAAATTAAATAGCCGGCGAAGGGTCTCGCAGCACCAGAATGTAGACCTACTTTGTGCGCTAATTAACGATCAAGGTAGATTGGAAGCTTTTGTTAAAGGTCAACAGCTCTTGGGCACCCTGTAAAACACCAGCCTCAACTGCTCATGAGGCAGAATCATCAGCTGAGAAACCAAAGGCAGTGGCTTGCACTCATGCATTGGAAGAAAAAAACGTTAGAAGAAACGTTAGAAGAAAATGTTACAAGAAACAGACGTACAAATCAATAAATAAAGGGATGTGTCATTAGGCCAAAGAAAAGAGTTTCGCAAAGCGCAGCTGGGTGACCCTAGGCTAAAGATATCTTGGCAAGATGCTCGCAGTGGGAAATCAAGCATGTTTAATTCAGAGAAATTGCTGTACCACTGCGACTCAATAGCGGGCACCCGGCTGAGTCAGCTAGTCGTCACCAAAGATAGGCACACTGATATGATGAGTTCAGCTCATGAGTCGCTAGGCGGGGAGGGGCACTTGGGACCACGAAAAACAAAAGCTCGCCATAGAGACAATTTTTTTTTCGATCGGGTTGATGTCCACAGCCATGTATGGCCTATAACAGGGGCTTATACGCAGAGTATAGATCACAAGGCCCATGCCCCCCCCCGCACCCGAAATGTTTTCGCCATAGTCTAGACAGCGAGAAATACCCCTCCCTCCCAAAAGAAACAAATTACTTGGTACGACCTTGGCATACGATGATGCTTTCGATTAAAAAAACAATAGTTAAATTACACGGTGACTACGTAGCGTAAAACCTTTCTACGCAATTTGTGTCTTCCCGTCTCCGTCTTGTTCCAGTGCTGTTTCTTCATTCAAAGTCTGCTGCGCAACAAATAGGTGGTACGTAACGTGCTTAAATACAGTTACATAAAATAGAAAAATTGTGAACTATCACCACTTGTGCTTTTCTAGAGCGAACAAGCACTTGTATGTTGTGCCCAAAAATATAGTGAACAATAACAAAGTTTATATTTGTTTTACATGAATAAATTTCATAAAATGTGAAGGAAGACATTTTAACGAATGAACATGGAGGCTCTCGAATGCATCCAAACACAGTTTAGGGCAATGCTATCAACACCCGATCAAAAGTTACATTGCTTAGAGTGAAAGTGTAACTTACTATGTTCAAGCAAGTTTGCAATACCTTATCGCAAAAAGATAAAATGATAGAAAAAAGCTTAAGTGAAAGATAAGGAGGTCTTAGGGGACTGATAAGAAACAGAACAATGCTTTCTATTTACAATTGCCTTAAGTGAGTGTATGAAGGAACCTGTGTGGTTTAGGCAAATCTTCGTCCATCTATCTCACTTCTTCTGTCTCGCTTATCGTTCAGTCATCCTTTTTTGAATGCAGGGTACCAAATATAGGTGACCATCTAGTTATCTTGCAAGCCTTTGCTAGTGTCTCTCTCTCACACTTGTTTAGCTATCATTAACTCAAGGTCACAGAGCAATGTTGTAGCGTTACTCGTCTTTCGTTAACGGCTGCTGCAAAACAAGAACATGCCTGTTATGACAATGTGCGAAGCTATCCCCGACACACAACCTATCAAAAAAACCTTCTCGCATTGTTTGTGCAAAAGAGCACAAAATTGAATTTAATTCAATTTGTACTTTATTCAGACAGTGATTGTCTAGGATGAAGTGGTTAAAGCACTTATGACTGCCTGAAAAAGGCCCCCTATCCACACATTGCTCAGGGTGGGAAGAATCAAGCAACTTGGGAAATAGAGGTAACAAGAATATAATGTCAGAATACAGCATACGAGCAATCAAAACACAATAAGTGAAATAGATTCACTGAGTACACATCAATAATGGCACATGGTATGGAAATGTCGACACGACTTCTCATGATCAATGCTACAAAACAGTAGAAAACAAAAATGAGCGAAAAAACAAACGAATACGGAGCTAAACAAAAATGATGATCTTTAACTTTTTCCGGAGTATCTCAAATAACTGTCCTGAATCATATTGGCGATTTCTCGGTTGCTATTTAGGAAATGTGTCATTAGGTAAGCGAGCATTTTAGTTCCATGTGTAGTTCGTTCTGAGTCGATTCCGCCAAAGGTGATGTTGAGAATAGTGAGATGATGATGATAATGATGATGAGGATGAGGATGATGATGGTGATTATGATGATGATGATAATAATATATTTTTGGGGTCATGCAAAGTTCGCCTTTGTGTATGTAAAGCGAGCTTATGTTGGATGAACCTATCTATTCTTGGTATTAAAATAGAGATGTTGTACGTCCGTTATTCAGATTCATTAATTCATTACAGTATATTTAGTTTGGAAAATGATGGCGCTGTATGGTCATTTCGATTAAGGTTTTCGATGTAACGCACATGTTAGTGTTCCTAGATTATCGATCATACTCTGAAGTCTCAACTTCTCCGGACCGCACCATGCGAGTCGTCCTTTATACGACAGTCAAGTAATAATTTTGCGATAGCTAACAGTGTTGCGACCTCTAACGAGGCCTGTAAGGACTTTTTAAAGAAATAGTGTCATAGCGGTTCACCTATAGAGAAAAACCGGCAACGCCTACTTCCGAGGTCTAACAGGGGCGTCAATTTTGGAGCTTCAAAAAATTCGCGTCTATGCATGTTGTGGCCTTTCGTAGAATATAGAAGACAAGTGTATACGGCATCTTTTGGCGACCGTTTTCTCTACAGTTGCGGCGGAAACTCACATTGGAGGCCCACTAGAGTATAGCGGATTAGAAGGGACGATCATCTTCGCATTCGAAGAGGTGGAAACTTATTTTCAGGTACACGGAAGGAAACGATGCCTACGGTAATGGCTGACATAGCTCTCTGATAGAGTACCGCTGCTTCCGGTCGCATCGCGATAAAAAAATGCGTCCTCTATATCATCGCTCATTTCTTCGCAACGGCCGTAAACTCACAACTTTTTATGATAAGAGGTGTAAAATGGCAATGTTTTCACTCGGAAGCATTAGGACGTCTCTAAGTGGACGCCGCTCATTGCGAGTCAAGCATCAAAGACTTTTAGGCGTAAAAAATAACAAACAGGACAGCAATCGCCGATAACAGTTTATAACACCATGGACTGCGATATTACTTTAGTAGCAGGCTATAGTGAACTAGCTCAGGCTGGCCTCTCTGCCATCTGATAAATTCTCTCTCTCTATCTTCGTAAACAGCCATCGTCAAAATGATCGGCATCGGCTATAACAGGAAGCGCAGAAACTGTTGAAGTAGACAGGAAAGTAACGACAAATGAAAGCAATTAGACGTGTAGGACGAAACAAAAAACAAAAAAAGACAAAAAAGCACAAACAAAACATAGCGCAACTAAGCTCCAGCAACACGTGCTGCTCAACGAGGCCTGAGTGGTCATTTATCGATATTGGAGAGTTTTTGTTTAGCGTGCGTAATGGCCTAGCGCATGCATCGCCCGAGAGGGAGCATGGCTGCGCATGCGCTGTACGTAAGAGATGCGTACACTAGATCTCGGCTCTTACGCTGCGCACACTACAGCTGTTGGGTACCATAACAGTGACTCTCGCGAGATCTCCTTCTGGTCAGAGCACGAAAACGAAGATGGCCGCGACCAACAGCAGCACAAGCCAGTTGTGTGGTCATGACTGCGAGTAAATTCCGCGCGCATTTTACTATTGCCCTCGATTTGGAGCTCCTTGCTAACGCGAGGAGCTTAAATCCGTTCGCGGACCCCGTGAAATGAACTGTTATCGCTGTGAAAATGCAGGAGCTGACGGGAATGCCTTTCAACGCCAGGAATGTCCTCATTTCCATGTCTCATGTCTTGAATCATGGCAATGGTATATTTGGATATTGTAGTTTATTCCCTAGTCACTAGGAAGCGACAAGTAGCACTCCAAAACGAAGGTGTTGACATTTAGGCGCAGTCCATATGTCCGTTGTCGCGTGCGCGGTAACTAATGCTGTAGGGAGCAGCCTCAGCTGTAGCGCACCTAGCGCGCTAGCCATTGCGCACGTACCACCTCGCGTGCGGTAAGCTAAAACTCGCTATATTCGTCGATTGTAGCGACCAGCTTTTGCAGGCACCGGAGATCCGGGATGAAGAGGTTAAGGAAGGAGGAAGGTGAACTTAACAGACCATTTATTTACATTAGCCACATGGCGAGCTCCTGCACATGTCGAGCTCCCTCGAATGAGCCGGGTGGCGGGTGGCTCATTACGAAGAGTATACGCTCTCCCCAGATCTCTAGATCGGGGGAACGCATGCAGATGGCACTGTCCAATCACGTGTCACACACAATCTGCGAGGGTGAGGCGCATACACGGCCAAGTAAACGTCCACTATTGAGGCGTAGTCACTGAACTGCAATGTGGCACCAACGTGGCTCTTCCTTGTCGTGCGTGTGCCGCTGGGCGAGGGGTCCCAAGCTTAGGACAGCATACATCAAAAGGACCACCTAAACAGAGTTACAAAGGGTCCGCCGAAGTGCTCGCTGAATTAGTGGGGCGATTTGCGGCTGCCACCACTGTCTTTTCCAAGGAAGATGTTGCTACCGGATAAACACTTACCGCCGTCTCGTGAAACGGCTTATGGCGTTGGGCAAAACAACTCCTGATGTTTCGGCTAGGAAGGACAATACATGGCGGACATAGGTAGCCAGCCGTTCGGTGAGTTAAGGATAAAAAGAACGCCACTCCCTCGTAAGCCCAGCCACCGGTCGCAAAAATATTCTACTATGCGTGAGCGCCTCTGATTACAGTCAAGCTGCAAAGACGGGAAAACAGCAAGCTGAAATTACGCAAGGACATTTATTCATTAACCTTTCTGCAGTCAACTGCTTGTCGAGTTGTTGGGACAGTTCACCAGCGCGTCGACTGTGATGGATTCGGAAAGATGCGTTCATTGCATTGATAGAAAAAGTGGCAGAATAGTGCGCTCTCTCCATGTGGAATTACGCCAAAAAACACTTTCTTTCGACACTGTCGAAATCATCACGCGGACCTCAAGATTAACATCAAACTCGAGAAATATCAGGCCCTGAGAGGACCAAATCAGTTTTTCGCAATGGAGAATTTCTCAACAAATATTTGAAATGTGTTTCTCACTCTTCATTGATATCAGATATCCAAACAGCAGTATGTCTCCATATGTCACGACAATATCGTCGTCTTTTTACTTTCATAAAGTGCGCTTCCGGGCCCTGTATTTGAACGCCAACAGCTGGACGATTGGAACATCGTTTCATAATGAAATGCTATGACGGCTAACTCTCGATCGCATCACTGTGATGCGGGTAGCACCGTTTTATTGCATATGATATGTTTGCGTCAAGGCAGAAAGAAATGACAAAGAAGAACACGAAACCACGCCATTTGCTCCCACAAAAGAGAAAATAACAACCATAAAACATGCGTGCGCTTGACGTGAATTGGGAGTATTAGGAAGCCAGCCTTTCACGGAAGATGGAGTTTACATGACCTTGCCCCCATGTAGCCTTTTGTTCATTGTTCTCTTCTGCTGTCAAACGATTCTCTCCCAATTCCAGCCGCTTTATATGCGTAGATGCGTAGCAGCCGCGCACGCCCAGCCATCCTCTGGAGCGATGAATATTCTCAGTGGAATTGATATTTGTCGATAGTGGGGCACTGGGCCCCCTTTTCAATAACTTGCTTAGAATGCTCTGTTTTCAGTGCGTACAAGTGCTTGGTACCCACGCATAAATCGTTGCGCAGAGTGATCCAATTGATCTGATTGGTATGTATGTATGTATGTATGTATGTATGTATGTATGTATGTATGTATGTATGTATGTATGTATGTATGTATGTATGTATGTATGTATGTATGTATGTATGTATGTATGTATGCATGCATGTATGTATGTATGTATGTATGTATGTATGTATGTAGGTGAATTAATTATTGGTATTATGAAGGCTTGGTTTGGAAGACCTTTATTAGGCCCGAAGAACCGGCAGCCGACAGCTGAGATGAACGGGCCAAGATGATGATGCTACGTGACAACGATGAGGATGCATGAGCAACACATGATAATGATGATAATGTACAGATGAAGAGGATTGGTATACTAAATGCCCACAGTATTGTTTTGCTCACGTAAACAGCTTGTTCATCAATCGACGGCACAGCACCAGTTTATCTGTTTTAGTTGAACCTGTTCAGAGTACAGAACATATATTAAACGCGGAAGACGATTTCAGCAAAACAAGTGGCTCCAATGTATACGAAGTCTTACTTAATATTTTCAAATGTGAAAATTATCTTCATTTAAACGCAATGGCCGCTACAGGTCAGAAATTCCATCGCTTGCAGGTGGCAGCTATCTTTGAGGAAGGGGAGTGGGGAGGTGTTACTGGTTAGAGAGAACGAACTACTGCGTTAGCATCCAGCCTTTTTTTAGCACATGATGAGCGCCAGTGTTCGTTCGCCATCAGCTATGACGTAACTATCAAGAGGCCCCTATACGTTGGCCTCGCCGACAGAAGGCAACTGGGATCAAGATCATGCATGCTTGCTCTAAACGTAAGTGCGAGAGCAGAAATATTCTGGTATATAAAAAATTACACCAATAAACGCTTTGTTGAATATCCGTCCAGCGTATTGACCTCAAGCGCTGAAAGAGTGGTGCTTGTACTGATGCTCGCAAATAAAAGCCAGGCTGTAGAAGGTCGAAAGTCAAAATCTCGCATAGAGAGAACCGGATCGGTACTTTTTTGTATGTGTCTATACCGATGTGTGCAGCGTAGTGCATACTCAGCGATTGTGGGCCGTCTGTCTGCACACCCTGAACGACGCCTGTAAACGCCAATATGTTACCTAGGGCTGGTATAGCATACGGTAACTTAGGGAAACGGCGTGCTTTTATTATAAAGCCGGACGAATGCCGCTACACAAACGTTGCAAACTTTGTCGATGCAGGAGTGGGCGCTGTTACTTGTTTCCTTATTTTCTTCGTTAAACTTGCATGTCTGCTGTACCGGTGGCTTAGTCGATGTGATGCAGTTCAGGAGAGTTTCCTCTGTGTTGACGACTATTCATGCCTATAAAAAAGACGAAGTGTCTTCCCCAAGAAGGTGAAGAGATCTGATCTGAAGAGCCTTGTTCAGAAGAGGGGCATTGTAGGTACAATGAGAGTGACGTCGATTCACTCGATTTCCGTGAAGTTGTTGACGCCAACAAAAAACCGTATGGTTTTCGAGACTACAGGTAACGTTATTACAGGATAAACCAGGTTTATATCGACGTCATCGGTGATTCCGAGTTTTGAATGTCCGTCGACGTTACAAAGAATTTGAACCTAAAAGGAAAGACGGGATAAAACTTAGAATGAATCGTGTGTTTCCTGTCATGCTACTATTTTTTACCATCAAATAGCGCTGGAGTAAAAGCCGTAAGGACATCGGCGCTGCACGTCACTGCCGCTTTGATAAAAAGCAAGCATGCACTCCCGAGAGACATAATCTAGTAAAAGAAGGTAACAGTATTCCGGCTCTTTGAAAGTCGTCTCTTGAGAATGCTTCCATACAGCACTCTAATAATATCCCATAAAAAGTGAGGCAGAATGAAGCTGGATAGAAGAGGCAGTGCCCCTTATGGGGAGAAAGGCTGCTTGTCGCGTGAGACGGAGAATGCGCTCGCCAAAGATAAAACGTTGGATGCTACCTCTGTCATTGATCCTCCAGAGACGTTCGATGAAAGGGACGCAGAGACGCTTAATAAGGAACTGCCACGTCGTCACATGCACTTGCGCGAGAAGAGGAAGTGTCTTGGAGTTCTCAGTCGACGTTAGCTTGCTTATGCGACTTTACCTTTATTGTTTATCTTCGAGCTCCGCCCTCCAAGAAAAAAAAAACGATGTCGGTGCATTACTTCTTGCTATACCAACCCATGCAGTGGCAGCCTTTAAAGAGTAACACCCGTGACAAAAGTAGTGGTGGTTATGAATGAAAAGAGATTGTGAACTTTTAGCGGTAGAACGACCACTAAGTTGTAATAAAAATGATCACACGCACACACACACACACACACACACACAGAGAGAGAGAGAGAGAGAGACACGCGCGCGCTTGCAAAATACACTTCTTAGGCACCACGAGTTCCCACACACAAGAGAAACAAGCAAAAAAAACGTTCTTGATTATGCTTACGTCGTCGTTGTTGGCCTTATAGTGGCTTGTGCGCTCCTGTCGAAGAGTCGGCTGCAGTGACCTTATTTGTACATCCATCTTTCGTCACATCAAGTCTTCATATTTCCATCAATTTATTTCTATAGTTTAGATTTATTCCTGAATACTTTAGAAGATAGTTTACGCCAGCAATAAAGTAACATGTTTTGGAAAACACTGGGTTTCGTACTAATTTCGTCACCTTCAAGTAACGTACGATAGCTAATTGATCAGTCACTTTCACTCGGGAATATTTCCCTTCCTATTTTTATTGTCCCCAGAAGTACCGATGGCTAGATGTTGGTCATCCAATTTGAGCTGTACTAATTACCTAATAAGTAAATTTCATTTAAGAATTCATGCAGCGCCCCAAAGCTTTCCTTAATTGGCTTTGAAATTTGTTATTATGGTGTTATTATAGGTGTCATTATGTTGTTACTATAGTCACCAATTAATACACATTCTTTTGTTCATTTAGATGGATCGAAATAACAGTGTGTATATATTGAGGTAATGAGTTGTCTACCCGGCTGCAGCTTTCATCAGAGGAAAATCAGGCTACAGCTGAGATGTAAACAAATAAATTCACTCGCCCGTCTCCATTACTTCGAATGTTTCACATCCGCCCCGGAAAAGTTGTGTTTTCTGCACGCGCAGGTACACAACACTTCCTCGTGATGGACCCTATTCTTGGAGCTCTTCGCTTCTGTCCATGTTTGATTTTCCCGATTGCCGTTTTTGCATTCGAATGTGGTTCATACTTGTGTGGCCTGGGTTTGGTTCTAAAGAAAACGTGCCCAACAGTTATAACGAGTTTCATTGCACGCCAATACTCCACACATTTCTATAGTTTGCAGCATTTGACATTAAATTTGAAAGCATAGGGTACCAGTACAATAAATCGTTGAACATCTTTTTTTTAAACACATTAACCCAGATACAGGTTACCGCTGTCGCAGAGTAGGGCGGATATGCACTAAAACTGAGCAACAAATACTTTCAACTTTTTTTTCATTTCGTTATTTAGTATATATCGCGTGTATATCGATCCCCCTGCGTGGAGTTCTTTTACGCAGTAATATAAATGAACAAATAAATAAATAAATAAATAAGTAAATATTGCTTTATTCCATATTTAATATTTTAAACCCCTAAACAGCCAACCCGCTTACGTCTGCCCCATAGTAAATTACACACATCGCCTTCTTTTTTTTTTAAATGCCGAGATATTCAGGTGTAATTTTGCTTCGCGACGTCACTCGTATCTCACAACTGTGCAACAGTAGTATGCACTGTGCTGTTAATTGTTCAAGTTTTCGTTAAACACAAACGCACAAAAGTCAGTGTATTGGGTCGTCAATTGTAAAAAAATCATAGGCAGAATGCATGTGATGCGAAGGATTCGTTGTCATGAAGGCAAAGTTTTTGGTGGCTGGGTTTCAGGGAACCAGGGTGGGTGATTGGGTGTAAGAACAGCAAAGGCGTGATGTAGTTATTACCAGATGAGCACACTTAAGCAGCATGCTGACATTACTATTGTTTTCTTTTTATTGTTGCTATAAATAGCTGGTGACCCACTTACTGCGGCTTGCTGGTGACTTCGTTTTCTCGAGCTCGTGATAGTTCATATAGGGAAACACTTCGAAGCATTATTTATGGATTTGAAACACTGGATTACATTCCATCAAGTGTGAGGAGTAAATGGAAATTAACTATTGATATTCCATGTATATTATCTGAAACTGACATAATAAATTATATGTGTTGATTCCGTTTTTCATGAATGCTGGGTTATTGCTGGTATGAGTACATTGTTTCATACATTTCTTTGTTATGAATAGTCTTGTAGGCAATTCAGAGTTGCTTTTTTAAATATTTGCTGCCACGCGCGCGTTTTCTTCTGTTTTGTCGCTTTTCGCTGTGTAATATTTTTGTAATTTTGTAACTGTAACTTTTTTCTGGATGAAAGGACTAGTCAAGCTGTCATATTCAGCGTTTTTTCGTTCACACCAAACCACCTATACAACGTGTTTGATCTCGTGGTTAGCTAAATCAAATGAAATCAAATCAAATAGCACCCAGCCGCAGCTTCGGCTTCTGAGTGTCCCGAGGGAGGGGTACGAGACTTTACCGTTTTTCCCCCTCTAAACACACCTGGCCAAGTGACCATGAGAAAATAATAGTACTAGAATTTCAGGCCAAAATTACGGGGTGAGCTGTCGAAAACTATGGAGGCGCCTCCCTGCCCCGGAGTCTTGCAACTGCTCCAGTGCTACTGCTTTTTAGATGCTTTCGTTGTAGTTTACCTACACTCTGAGAGCAAACAACATCGCATCAGTAGCACTTCAAAAAATTATAGAGCTCATTCATGTCGCGTGTCATTCCAGGTAGCAATGAAACGATGCATTCCCGTTGAATAACAGATAACTTGATTGTATTTCCAGTTTTTGATCGATTCGTTAAAGACGAAGTAGTTGGCCTCAATAGGTCATTCTATAATAACATCAACTACGGGTACCACATTGTTTAGCTTTAGGAATTCTATTCTTCTGTTTGACTACAAATTATATTCAAAAATTTCTGCAACTGTCAAAAGCAGAGTTGTAAGCAGCCGCTGATGCATTATTATTTTTTTTCAGAAAAATTGTACCAAAACTGCGAGGTTTCCTATGAAGTGGCTGACTGTTGCATGCAGGTAATTTTTAGAGTCTCAAAGTAAATGTATTATACCAACTTTTATCCTTAACAAACATTTTTTTTTCTATTAACCACTATTTTCTTTCAAATTCGAGTTCACTTTTTTCAGCGAAGCCTTTAGTCATTCCAGTGTTACCCTCAAGAAGACTGTGTGCATGCATTTGATCTTCATTCGCAGCCAAGCTTTACACCAACGAGAGACCTTTAGCGATCTGTAGTGCAGCGGGTGGGCGAAAATGAATTGCGGCTCAAGGTGCTGCAAACACCAGAAGAACGTACGACGTCAAAATTGACTGCGCGTTGATGTCGAAAGCACAAACAGAGCCGAGAAGCGTCTGTGTATTGTTTGGTATTGTCCCAGTATTTAGTGGAAGTTTGTAGACTAACTGTTTTGGTTGACTAAACAAAGACACGAAGTAAAGTTCGATGTTTGTGAACCAATGGTGAAACCCTTTCTCACAGCAAGCAAAAGCGGCAGCATTACTCTACAAACTACGTTTATTCACGCTTAACTGCCACAAATTTTCGTGTGTGGTAGCTGTGATACTACCACAGGCGGGGTTACACTGGCAGAGTTCACG
Source organism: Rhipicephalus microplus (assembly GCF_043290135.1). Lineage (NCBI taxonomy): Eukaryota > Metazoa > Arthropoda > Arachnida > Ixodida > Ixodidae > Rhipicephalus > Rhipicephalus microplus. The sequence continues at coordinate 73,174,277 of NC_134709.1, read as the reverse complement.
TTGGCATAAGCAAATAGAGATAGCATGCGCGAAGTGGAGCTGTGGCTGCTATACCCTTACGAATGCTAGCCAAATTTTCGCTCAAGCTCCGATGTGCTAATGTACTTTTCGTTAAGTCATTTTCGCGTAAGAGCGCTGCAAGGCTTCAGGAAGTGAAATATGCACTAAATAAACTACTATGAAAACACTCCAAAAGCGAAAACCAAGCCATCTCAAGCTAAGTGAACCAATATGCGATATTTTTTAACCACAGCGGAAAAAATTAGGTCACAATGTTGCACACATAAGGTATTGATATTTCGAATAATTGCACTACTAACAGAAACTACCACCTTCCGGTTAACTAACATGACTGAAGTTTGAAAATTTTCGGTTAGGTTTGAAAACCGCAGAGCCGACGGCATCAATTCTACAGCTGGTACCACCGAAGACGTGATTATGCGCACCGAAACTACGCTGCTCCATGTTTACGTGAACACTGGTCTGACCACAACTTGCGGTAAAGCTAAATGCAAATTTCTATAGTTGTACACTCAGGAGCGCCAGTTAGTCCCGCTAGTGGTGCATATATATTTAGGCAGCCACAGCAGCTGCTCTACAGATGCAGGAACCTGTCATCCCCAACGAGCGCTTGTCCCTGCAAATCTGTAGCGGATGCCTCTCTAAGTGTGTCGATTCCCCTTCCCCTCCCCCCATGATAAAATAGCGGGTATTGAGCTCCCTCACAGGTCGATGAAATGACTGGAGCCCTCCACTACGGTGTCTCTTAAATCAAAAAGCTGTTTTGGCTTCTTAAACAACAACAACAACTATTATAGTAATAATTAAATAAATGTTATAATAAAATTATTACTATATTAATAATATTATGAAATCTGTCTATTGAGTGCACCTGCAACGGGCTTGCGCCATGCCTCATCAGTGACCGTTGTGAATTTCCGTTCGGTGTGGTGGGAAAAGGCTTCCACTGGTGGCAACATACTGCAAAGATATTGCCAGGAAACGATGACAGGAAAGTATATTGATGTACACGATAGTTAAAGGGAACATCTGAGCCCAACATCAGTTCTTTTGCATGCCAGTGGCTGCAACGACTTTTGCGCAAGCGACGTGCACGCTGTGAGTTGTGCCCAATCACCGTCCGCTACCGCCTGAGGCGGCGTTTCCAAATGCTGTTAAGTGAACCATTCATACGACCATGACGCGAGCAAACAGTGACTAACACGGTGTCAAACCCGCCTAAATGAAAGTCCTGACAGCCATTGTCAGAATGGGCGCCGAGTCAAAACCTCCGATGTTTATATCTACCGTGCACGGCGGTGTATACTGGCGGCGCTGACAGAAACAATAAAAATACCGGTTTTATTGCAACCAGGACACAGAAGAAACACAAATGTCATTCATGCGTCCCACGTCTATATATGATATTGTTGCGTGTTTTTTTCGAAAAACGAGTCAGCAGGTGCGGCTTATGGCTTTGCGAATTTGCCTTTGCTCAGCGCCTTGCGGTATAAGCCAATGAGAACACGCTGGGTGGCGCAGAGAAGTCTCATATCCACCTCCGCTTTATTTATCGCTGCAATCACGATTGCCTTCAACATGGATAGCCAGCAGAAACCGTTACGCTTGATGGAACCCTAGCTTCATGGAAGGTAATGGAGCACGTTTCTGCGCTACTCAATCCGAATGGAGCGAACAGCAGTAGTCGGTCTTGCGACAGTAAAAGATTCCTGACATGACCCTGGGCTTCCATTCTTCACGTGTGCAGCTGTCGAACTCGTAAATGATTCTTGTCTTCATTACCTTTGCTGCACGAATGTTAGCGCTTAGAAACTTACTTTGCCGAGAGTCAGTACGGCCGTGGAGATACGTACCCAAGACGAGAGCTTGGTTTCAGATTGAGACTTCCGAAAAGAAAGAATTATCTGCAAGAGGGGGGGTGTCAGGGTACTAAATAGCTGGTTTGTTTTATTTATTCAGATTTATGGATTCAATGTAAAAGTTTCTGGGCGTGAATATTTCCTTTGAACACAGCTTGAAACCAGCCACTACGAGGAGGTACTACGATAAGGTATAGTTGGCCTGACGTGAGGAGAAGTTTTTCTTGACGAGGGTGCCGTTACGCAAGAAAAACAACGCCAGTCCTCGTTTGAACACCTTGGCAAACACGGCAGCTTTTCCCTCAAGGTATTCCACAAAGCCTTCCAATTTCAGGGTCGGCTCGCAGTCGTTCTACAAACTCATCGACGCTCAAGGTTCCCACGGAGCAGTTGCCGTCCTCGTTTTCCGACGGTGGTGGGTCAACGGAGGCACGAGACAGGCAGTCGGCTTCAGAATGCCTTCACCTCGACTTGTAAGCGACGGTGATGACGAATTCATCAAGTCGCAGACTCCACCGTGCAAGGCGACCTGAAGGCTCCTTCAGGTTAGCTAGCCAACAGAGGGTGTGGTGGTCGCTCACAAGTTCGAAATGTCTGCCATAGAGGTAGAGGTTAAACTAGGAGGTAGCCCTGATGACGGCAAGACAACCTTTTTCGTTCTGCAATAGTTGAGTTCTGCCGTAGATAGCGACCTGCTAGCATAACTGATGACCTTTTCAAGCCTGTCAATGTTCTGCACCAGGTCAGTTCCGAGCCCCAACTGCTTCTGTTGGTATGGATTTTCGTGTCGGCATCTTCGTCGAAATGTGCAAGTATCGACAGTCTCTGCAGGCGTCGTTTTTGTTCCTGAAATGCTTCCGCCTGTGGCGTTTCCTACTTGAAATTGATGTCAGTCTTTGTAAGGTTAGTGAGTGGCTTGGCGATTCGGGGAAATTTCTGACGAAACGCTTGTAATAGTCGCGCAGTCCTTCTTTTCGGTGGGTCGCAGGAATGAAGCAATGGCGGTTGTCTTTAGGGGTTCGGTGCGTACCCCGAGTTCATCGTATGCAAAGCGGCACTTTTCTGTCTTCAGAGTAAGTCTGAAGGTCTTGGTTGCTCAAAGTACAGCGTCGAAGTACCGGAGACGCTCGTCAAAGCTTGTGGAAAAGCCAGCGACATCGTCCAAGTACACGAGTCAAGTCTGCCACTTCAATCCAGCCATCATGGTGTCCTTAACGTGGTGGATAATTGCAAGCAGCGAGCAAAGACCAAAGGGCACGACCTTGAACTCTACGAGGCCGTCTGGTGTAACTCACAAGAGTGGAAGCTTGGGCTAGTTGGTGCGTATTCATATTTGCAGCGCTCTTTCTGTCTACCCTGTCCTTTTTTTCTTTGTTCGCGCGCTGAAACACCTTGCGTCTGGTGTACTTATGACAGTGTTTTCTTGGTCTCGCTCATCTGCTTCGATTTACTGGTAGCCTGTATTGTGGTCCATCGATGAAAAGTATTTCGCGTTGTGGAGTCGATCAAGGGCATCGTTTATTCGGGGAACAGGGCATACGTCCTTTCTCGTGATCTTGTTGAGGCGCTCATAATCAACGCAGAAGCGTAGTGCTCCATTTTTTTTCTCTTCACTAACACCACTACTGATGACCACGGGCTCTGTGAAGGATAACTAAGTTCGTCACGTAATGCAATTTCGTCAACTTGTTTCTTTATAGCCTCGTGTTCTCACGTTGAAACTATGTACGGGCTCTGACAGAGTGACCTAGCATTTTCTTCGCTTACAATTTGATGTGTAATAGCAGGAGCCTGTGGGTTTCTAGACAACGACGAAAAATAGTTATTGTATTTCAGGAGCAGCTTTTTGAGGTGTTCTTGTTTATGCTCGGAAACTTGGATTTAGGTCGAAAGCTGGTTGAAGGGTTTGAGTCGCCGCAGCAGATTCGGAAGGGTCTGTGAGGGCGAAAGCATTGCTGGCTTTCAATATTTCTTCGATATAGGCAACCGTTAAGCCTTTGAAGACGTGCTTGTACTCACTGTTGAAATTCATGAGCATCACAGTTGCTTTTCCTCTACAGAGCTCGTTGATTCCTCTTGCGACGCAAATATCCCGGTTGACCAACAGTTGGTTATTGCCTGCAACGGCGCCTTCGAAATCTTCTGGTCTTGGACTGCTGATGCAAACGATGAGTCTTGAGTGAGGTGATATGAGCGCTTGTTCTTCCAGCACATTCAGGGCTTTCCTTCCAGGCGGCGTGCGCTGTGGCAGTGCTGTTTCTGTGGATAGTGTTATCGACTTGGCTCTTGCGTCGAAGACGGACCCATGAAGGTTTAAGAAGTTCATACCAAGGATGACATCTCTCGAGCAATGCTGTAGTACAACAATGCTCGCGAGGTAAATTTGGTGTTTAACAGCGACTCTGGCTGTGCACATTACGGCCGGTATAACTAGGTATCTTCCAGCAGTACGATTTCGGTGCCTTCCAAGGCAGCCCTAACATTCTTTGACTTCGTGGTGAACGTTCTACTGATGACGGAATAGTCGTCTCCGGTGCCGACGAGAGCTGTGACAGTGTGGCAGTCGATGAAGACGTCGAGGTCGCTAGTTCGTTGCCTCGCATTATGTCGTCAGGTCTTCTGCTGACCGCAAAGTATCGACATCGGAGCTGCGTTAGGGGTGCGGCAGGTTCTTGAGGTATCGTCGCGTCATCGACGTCGGTGGAGGACCTTCAACAGATTGTTGTACAGCAACCGCTTGCTGCTCTTAGTTTTTCCTAAATGAGCTAGGCAACTGGCCCTGGTTTGGGCCAGTGTACTGCAAAGTGCCGACGGTGCGGTGACATGTAGCGGCCGAGAGAGGGTGAACGAGAAGATCCCCGGGGTGTCCTCTGCACTCCGGTGAGATAGTCGGTAGTGTCACATGGTCTTCCACCCCACTATAGACGCAGCGCGTCGATAGCGAAACCAAGTAGTCCCATCTGGTGGTACTGGTGGCAGCGGCGATGCGTGTGCCCGGCTTCACCACACTGGCAGCACATTGGGCGGTAGTCAGGTGCGATCTAGACGTCAGTATTCCTGAAAGGGGAGCGCTGGCCCGCAGGTGGGTGGTATGGCATCGTTGTTAGTGGCGGGGGTGTCTGGCGGCAGAACTGTGGTGAGGTAGTGTCCCGACGTGGCCCTGGAGTGCAGTGGCGCACTGAAGTGGCGGCAGCGGCAGACTGCAGCGGCGAAGCCCATAGCTCCCGGTTCAGGCTGTGGTGCTTCGGAGAATCCAAGCGACTGCCGAACTCCTTCGCGGACAATGTCGGCAATCGTATTAGCTTGAGGCTGCGTTGAGCTAACAGCTTGCACAGCTCCTCCTGCATGATCAAGCTAATGGTCTCACGCAGGTCATCTGTGCTGAAGACTTCGGCGCAGCTGAATGAGGCGCGGTGGTTGTACGGCGTTGTCTGCATCTCAAGCACCTTTTATATAGTCGTGGCCTCGGTGAGAAAATCACTGACAGTCTTTGGCGGGTTCCCGAGAAGTTCCGCAAACAGCTCCCGCTTGACACCTCACACCAGCAACCAAAGCTTCTTCTTCTGTGTGTGCTACGGTTCTGCTAACTCACCTTCAACGCCGGTTTTATCAAAAGTTCCGCAAGGTTCTCCTATAGAAACATTCCCAGTCCTGCTTTATATTGATGACCCACGCTTGCATACTTCTGCGAAAATAGGCCTTTTCGCAGATGGCTGCATCTTGTATTATACTATAAGTCCTTTTTGAATCATGTCATTCTTAACAATTCGTCTTCTCAATTTTCTAGCTCGTCATGATCTTGCGAAATCAATTTTAACTTCTGCAAGACAGCCATTGTGAACTTTATCAGGCGTTTGTGCCTGTTGACGTTGGACCACGGTTTTTACAATGTTAGTTTATTCGGGGTGTCTGCATTGAAGTGCCTCGGTATCATTATGCCTCGGATTTATCATTGTCCAAACATATTGATTTTAAATGCAAGAAAACCCTTGAGAGTTTAAATTATTCACATCGTTCGCTCCTTCTTTCACCTTAGGAAACCAAGCTGCTTACCTACAAAACTCTTATTCGTCCCATTCTCGAATATGATAGTGTGGTTTGGAACCACCACGAAAAATGGGACATCAAAAAACTATGATTCATTGAAAAAAGAGATTAGCGCGTTATATGCGAGAAATATTGCAGAAATCTTTATCTAACTAATTCCCTTCCTCAGCTAGGTCTCACTATGTTTGCGAAGCGCCGCCACCTTGAATGCCAAAAAATCCGCACAATTCAATAAATTTTTCTCATTTGGGGGCTTTCGAAATATATATAATTTTTTCCTAATTTTTGGACACAAGGAGTGACCATGCCTTTAAACTACAACTTTTTCCACTCACACTGACATATTCAAATACAGCTTTTTCCCTTCAACTACAGAAGCCTTGAATTTGCTGCCCGCAAGTGTTCGTTCTCTACCACTTCAAGAATTTCTAAACACCTACTCGTGAACGTTAATTTGTTGTTGTTGTTGTTGTTTTGTTCTTTTCCCGCTAGTGCGATAGCCTCACTAAGCTGCAGTAGGTGAAATAATCAAAACGAATAAATCGGTGCTGCAGGAATTTAAGCCTTTCCTCTTTTTGTAGAGATGCCATCGTAACGATTACCACGCTACTGCTTCCAATACACCATGCTCTCCAGGTGGGCAAACCCTCATTGAGTGAATCACTGTATTCACTGCGAACTGCCTTCTTACATACTTTTTTGGCAAACACCTGTCAGTGCAAGCGCATTTGCAGGATGTGAAAACAGCATGCCATCGCATTTGCCTTTCCGCGCTGTTTCCCATGAGAGAGGCGGGGACGTCCCGCGTCAGCGCGACCGTTAGCCGCTTGGCCGCTTCCCTGATGACCGTCATCGAGGGCGTAGTCCTGAAGGTCTTTGGAAAAAGCACTGCTACCTACAATCCTTAGCCCGGGCCGACAATCTCCGCTCTCTGAAATAGCGGAAAGAAGCCGAAGTGCCGAAACAGAAAGTGAACGCGAAAGTGTAAATAGCCTCCACACATCAGGCATGCCATCCAGTCTTTCTCAAGATTCACTTGTCAGATTTGAGGCAGTTCTTAGCTTCCTTAATATTTTGACTCCTGTCGATGGCTCTTTATAAATCGGGTGCTAATAATGGGGCCACTTAGCCCACCAAAAAGACAAAAAATATTTTGTTATCCCTAATGGTACTTTCGAACCAGTCTTCGCACACTGTACATTCGCACATTCCTTCTTGCTGTGACTCTGTAGGTGTGTATGTCTGCCAGTAATACTTCACTTTTACACTTTATCTTTCTTTTTATGCGGCTACTTCGTGCGCATAGAAAAAAAAGGAAGTCCAAATGGCCTAATGGACCGCTCAACCTCATCGAGGTATTTAAGCGTCAACTGTCCTGTTAGGGCATCCGTACTCCATGGTAGATATTTGTAATTATGACCGTACCACGTTGCTTAGAGCTGACAGGCATATATATCGTCTTTACCATTGAAAACCCGCCCTTAGCTTCACGGTGCCGTAATCATATACAAACATTGTTTGCTGCTCATTTGAATTCTTCTTTCAAGCAAGCAGTATTATTCCGTATGCCTCAGCTTCACACGTCTCTATATTCTGAATATATAGGAGTGATTCATTTATAAGAAGCTGCAAAGACGCCAGCTTTGCATGATTACGGCATTCAAAGGCGAGAGGTTACACTTACACTTACACACGAGAGGTTACACTTTACGAATAATGTTGATGTGCCATGAATATATACCTATTATTTAAATTTTGAAGAAGTTTACATTGAATATTTTGCCAGCTATATCAGCGAACTGCGACCAATGAGAAGAAGACTTCTTAATCGCAGGTTTCTTCACCAAACCTTCCGTTTAGCCTTGCAAGAAGGATAACGAACAAAGTGTGTCCTGCTAACCTATAGTCGATGCGAAGAGTGAGGTAGGTAAAAACAAACATAGCTTCCGCAAATGTGATTAGTGATTGCCGCAAGACAGAATTAGCTCAGCATGCGATATCTTACGCAAGGATTGTTCACAGCAGAGCTGGTGGACACATTTGGGCTTCTCTTGTTAGATTACCTGTACAGAATGGTTGGGAGTTGATTGAGTGAGTGCGAATTCATGGTGATGACAAGTTTCATCTACGACACATGGCAATCCTTGACCGTAACAGCTTTGCTGTAATGTATTACCGTTTTCTGGTGTTTGGTATGTTGAACCAGACTGCGATTATGAGAAACGCCGTAGTAATGTAATCGGGATCCGTTTCCACCAAAGTTTTGAACGTGCATAAAAATATAAACAGACAAATATTATAGTGTTTCACCCTCACCATAATGCAGCCCCTTTGGCCGGCAATCAAAGCCACATCTCTACCAGATAAGGTGTATACTCACTAAACAACCCCGGCAGGACGTACAGTTCTACTACTCTGTACAGCACCATTCTATTAGTCTGTTTGTTTCCTAAGCCTTCAGCCTTCAGCGTCGCTTACCTTCAGATAAACATTTGTAACTGACCTATGGCGTCAAGTCTTGTAGAAGCTATGCACTAAGGCGAACGAACTTGCCGGTGAATTGGGTATGATTAGCGCCACCTTTTTCGTTTTTTAGTCAAGGCTCGCCTCCCCTTCCCCCCCCCCAAAAAGCACTCTATCGTGATGCGGTTATAGCACGCGCAAAGTGCGCTCGATATTTCCGATCCCTGCGGAAACCTCCGGCCGATGAAGTTTGGCACGAACCTTCTGGCCCATAAAGTTTAACACGAACCCACTCAATGTACAGTCATTTGCTACTTCCGCTTCACTGCGGCAGTAGCTCCGGGCCTAAGTTAGACTAGAGCGCTTCAATAATCGAAGCATCGAACATTGCCAAGCGCGATTACAGACGGGCAAGTGATTCGAAGCATGACTATGCCGTGCAACGGTCGGATGCCCGCTATTATACGGTCCGGTGGGCGGTGGTGTACTGCTAGGCAAGTGATGGTCGCGTTGAGTTTCATGGAACCTCGCTGCGCAGTATGCGTAAAAGCAACAGTCTTTAGGGGGCACCACTTGTCTTCTGATCTATAGGCGAACAGAAAATTAACATTTTGTGTTATACTACCGTTGCTGGATACTATTTACTGCACAAAATACGGGCCACGCGTTGAGGTAACTAGTAACAACGATGCAACCTTTTACTTCTTTGCATTTGATAAGTTGGGACGGCTTCGATGTAATTAGTAACGTTATATACAAGTCATGTTCAAGATATGAGAGGACAAAGGACATTTGTGATTCAATTGTCTCAGTTTCCTTACGTTTTCAAAGAAAAGCTGCAGCGGCCTTTTTTGTTCTCGCAAAGTCTGCAGCAAACAATATGATGCGAGGCACAAAACCGCTATGGGCTTTTGCACAAAACAAACCCAACATGCAGCTTCTATACGCCAGAAGGACTAACCAGGCAGGATGAGACTTGCATTCACCGGTTGATGGTCTACGTTAATATCTCAAGCACAAGATAAGGCAGTCGTTGGACTCACCCACGTGCACCGCATGCAATGCCCACGAATACTTAAAGCACGTGCCCTCCGACTCTTCTTGTTACGACACAGAACGACTAATTATGATGGCAGTCCGCTATTCGCAAAACGGCTTGAACCTGAAACCGGGCTGTGGTAAGACAGCGGTTGTGCACTGCATAACGTGATGGCGCTTTTGGTGTTAGTGAGGAATACTCAGTGCCATGAAGATTTGTGAATGACTATTTTTGTGCATGCATGTGTGTTTATGACAGTATGTACTTTTCGTGGGCATATGCGATAATTGAAAATATCATAGATATTACAACACATCTAGAGTTGCAAGCCAGGTAGTAAACCAGGCTAGTGCTTTCAGATATTATCTGAAATATAATCAAAATTTTTCTTTCTCTCTCTGTACCACATCTGTCTGGCCATGAAAATGCTGGTAAATGAAGTGGTAACTGAATATTTCTTCACTTAGTGACAGATAAACGGATGCCTGTTATTTTTTCATGGGAATGAACAAACGGAGAGCCTACGATTTTTGTGATTGTGAGGACAAAATCTAGGACACTATCTGTGACGGTGAAGCTGATGTGCGCAGATGATGCACATTGCAATCCAGTAGTGAAAACGTTGAATGACATCCTTTATCTCATCGCTCATCAAGTCGTAGTTTTCATCATGGCCATCGCGATCTATAATCATGCACTCCTTTCTTCACGTTGTTTGTCCGAAGTCAGTGAATTTGTCCTCCCAAATCGACCGCATAGTTAGAATGCCGTTTTCCATGCAGAACAGCACTCCGAGACAGTATATGGTGTTTTTTTTTACTTCGAACTGCAATTAGAAAAAAAAAACACCTTGAAAGGCTTAACCAAGACAACTGCAACACAACAACAATTAACCATTTTGAAAGAAGATGTTAAAAAAGTTATACGTGAATTTATTTTCACAGAAATTCTCAATGCGATTGCGGATAAAGACAAGAAAATAGTGATTTCAATTGGTCATCGTTTCGCCATCTAGTTTAATATTCTTGCCGAATAAAATCATGCATCCAGAAAAAAGTCGTCAGCGCTAATGCCACACGGTTAGGAGACAATATAACTCCACAATATTCGTTTTAGCTTCCGTAAAAATAGTGAATTTTCGTGCGTACTGTAAAGGTAGATCAAACGGAGATTTGCCACTTGAGAACATAGAAAACAAAATGAGATGAAAGTAAAGCATGGCTTCATCGACTGCGCCTTTTCTTGAAGCGTTATTTGTGAGTTCCGTAGAGCGGTGAACCAACAAGAGGCTACGAAATAAATTGAATATTAAGCAATCGTGAAAACTATGCACCTGAAATACCGAGGAAATGAAGTCATTTTTTATTCATCAACGATTTCGTGAGATTGCGCCATGGCCGAGAGGAACCTTGGGCCATTAAAACTTCAGGCATACTGCGTCGCGAGTTTTTGGTTTTGCGTCATCTTTTTCTATGGGTACCCCCAGGTTCCGCCGCTGAGGAGCATGAAGGCAGGTTACCAATAAAGAGAACCAGTCGTAACCAACAATGCTTTTTGAGTGCTTCGGTGATTAGGATGTACATTCGTGCAGTGTTCAACATAAACCGAAAGATATCTACGAAGTGTTCTGTACAGTGGTCTACATAAACCGAAAGATATCTGCAAAGAATTCTGTGCAGTGCTCTACATAAACCAAAAGATATCTACAAAGCTTTTTGTGCAGTTCCTTACAAACACCGAAATATATCTACTGAGCGTTCTGTGCAGTGCTATACATAAACCGATAGGTATGTACAAAGTGTTCTGGGCAGTCAGTGCTCTACATAAACCGAAAGATATCTACAAAGCGTTCTCGTACATGACACCTAGATCAGAGCCAAGGTCACTTATTAGGGTTTGTCGCGAAAGCTCTACAATGGTTTAGGGCCGTAGATTAATTTTTTCTTTCAGATAATCTCGTATGAAGGTTCCAATAACCTTGTCTGAATATCCGAATAAGAGCTCTGGCTTTTGGCTGAAAGTCATTTCAATGTCATCTACATTGGCAGCTGAAGGTATTTTCTGCTTTTGAATCATTTCATGTGGACGCTGCGAAAGCGCCAGTGTCTTTTCAAATTTTGTGAGAAATTACGGTTTTCGCTTTAATAAAAGCTGTGGAGCTCATAAAGTCAGAACAAATTGGCTCACCAGCTGCGTAGGCGAAACTATGTTGTCCCCCACATTGTATACATTTAGGGCGTTAGTTCACAACAATACTGAACACAGCTACGGCCTCCAGTTCCCACATTTTCTGGCGCCTTCAAAGTTCCACCTTATTCTGATATATTCAAAGCAGTCGAGCAGAGGCGCAAATGCACGAGAACAAACATCTTGCAAAGGCGGCATTTTTTTGTACTTTCGTTTTATATATATTCATTTAAAATGGAGCTATTCATTCAGATATATTAATAATAATAATAATAATAATAATAATAATAATAATAATATTAATAATAATAATAATGAACATCGCCACCTGACCAAAAGAAACAGAGTATCCAACCGCATATATGCAACATCACGGGTCAAAGTTAGTTTCTAATAGTGATTCATAGGCACGCTCTGGCATTATTGCAGCTGCATCATTTGGGCTAGAGCATGCTATAAAAATTTGTCACACGCTTTGTCCCGATGCTTAAGAAACTTGGCCCATCGCATGCACTGGTTAGCAGTACTTTGTTTCCGTTAAATGAACGTGCTTCAAATTTCAGAGTTGATCTTACGGAAAGTGCGTTGTCTTTAACTGTAAACAAATTCAAATGGCACATTGAGATTCGGCGGGAACAATTGCATGGGATGTGCCTGACCACAGCGAGGGTGCTGATTAACTGACCCCCCCCATGATTTACGTAACTGCAATCAAATACCCTGTTCTCAAAAGTTGCACAAGTGGGAGGTTTAGCTTAAAACCTTGGGCCGTTAATTGATGTCATAAGCTTTATACATGCGCAGGAACATTTGCAGGACAATGAGAAGATGACATTTAATTGCTTCCGCACAATTAGCTATAGCGTGAGCTAGCCCTTCGCATGCACCTGCAAGTATTCCAACCATGCTTTCATACTTCATGGGCTTTTACTTAGCGCTCATAAGATTTCGCTTTCGGTGAGAGATTCACAGTGTTTCTGAATCGGAAGATGCTACGACTGTAATAAGTTCGAACCTTTGACTAGCTTTTACAGTGAGGCTTGTCGAGAAGCTAATGGGCGCGTTAAGTTAGTCACCTTCTTATGACACGTTGTGCAGACATCTGCGTCATCATCATCACCAGACTGACTGCGTCCACTGCAGAGGAATTGCCCCTTCCATGTTCCGCCAATCAACCCAGTGCTGTGCCGTCTACAGCCACATTATTTCCGCATATTTCTCAATTTCATCTTCTCATCTCACTTTATGTCTCCTCTTCCTGGGTGCCCTCGCATGTGTTCAAAACGTTTCATCGTCGTCATTGCCATATGCGCACGCATCTAAACCGAACCCCGAAATCAGTCCTGAGCAGCATACATGTCCAAGTACAAGAAACAGTGTATTACAAGAGTGAAAAAAAACCATCGAAAAACAATTCAGACGGGCATCCGACCTTCGTGCAGAGAACGGGGGTCGAGTGGTTGGTCCGGTCGGAAGCTTATTATCCAACCACAGACAGAAATAGAATGAATGCGTAGAATTAAGGGCGAACACACGGGCGGCTTGCCCCGTGTATAAAGGTTTCCCTCAGCCTCGTCTTACCACCACGGCTGCGGTTGTAGCTCGAAACTCGTTATCGAGCCCAACACCATGCCATCCTGACTCCTAGTAACAAGCGACTCACCTTTCACGTACCCGGCCTAATTAGGAACGCCCCTGCTAGCTTCCGGGAGTGCTTCTGCGCTTTAGTAAGTCAGATAATGCACGTAATCACAAACCCATGCTTACCTATATAGCAAGCTCAACGGCTGAGTTTCGATATCCCACGCAATCATAATTGTCTGCGCTTTCCAATCAGGCTACAGCTTGGCTACTGTTAGTGGCACTCCTCTTTGTATTACGTTCATGAGAGCAGGATAATAACGGTGCACTTGGGTTAAACGTTGGTTCATGTTTGTGCACTTACTGGAAGGTATTATTGTCGTTAAGATATTACGGTAATCGGTCGTTAACGGAATAATAATGCGCTGAATTATCTACGCATCGATAGTGCAGTGGTCAGGGGTGACCTGCCAGTGGGCCGAAAGTCGCGGAATCGATCCCAGCCTTGGTGTTCACATATCAATTGAGGAGAAACGCTACAAGTCACGCGCTGTGAGATGTCAGTGCACTATAAAAAAAACGAGACCACCGATATTTCCGCAGCCATCCCCTATGGCGTGCCTCGTACTTATATACTGGCTTTGTCGCGCAACACACCAAACAATATTGCACTTAATTGTCTCACAGCTATACAACGAACGGGTATAAGAGAAATTCCCATTCCTTTTTAGGCGAATATATCGCAATTTTTTGCGCATTTATGCAGACCTTCTGATCGTGCGCACTTGAGCGACGCTTACACCATACACTGCGAGAGCCACAGACACGTCGTGTCCATCACCAGTTGCTTGTCACCGATCGTGAACAGCGCCGCGGTAAATGTATGCAGTCGAAGAGTCCTTCCCACAGGCTCCCTCAATGCCGCCATCAAAGCGGCACGCGATGCATTACATCGCGAGACTGGTTCTTAAAATATTTGCAACTTGCACTTGAATTTTAAAGGAATTCTGCGTGAAGTATTACACGCAAATCTTATTATTCACAGCGCTCATGTCACGTACTTTCAAAGGATGCGGATGGAAGACGACCCGCGGATGCTGTGCGCTCGAACGGCGACGAGTTTCCCGGTGCACTGTTCATATCTTTCCGAGAGCCCAGTGTATAGGAAACCAAAGCTGCTGTCAGCTACAACGCACAGTTGGTATGCATAGCGCTTATGCAAGCACTAAATAGAACAATACTTGGGTATTTAAGGTTTGTGATGCGCTTTTGCTATACTTTAACAGCACATTTCTCAAATAATCATCTCAGCCAATGTCGGCAGCACTCTAGACAGTCAACGAATGCCTCGCAGAAAGTTCAAACAAGGAAAACTCCTACTTACACAAAACGGCACGTGATCTTGCCGTTGGCGTGACCGCCGCATCTTTCCGTTGCTCCAAGGTAGTGTGCAGTGCAGCTAAGCAGGCTTACTGGCCAGCGCCATAGACAAGATGAACGCTGGACAAAATAAAAGTGTGCTTTTATCTAAATTCATTCCTAATAAATTTTAATAAATTGGTCTCATGTGTATTAACGTCCCATTAGGGTAAGCATGCAATTTTACGTGGACTGCATCAACGATTTGCAGTTAACTGAAAATGAGTCGTTTCACACAGGTTTCTGTTCGCGCCCCCCGCCCTTTTTTTTAAACTACTTCGTCATCGACCTTCCTCAACTTTTTGGCTGGCCTAACGGCAAGCATACAGACACGTGCTACAGTTATAGTGTGTTTGAAGGAATCGTAGAATTTAATGAAAATTGTCGAAATGGGCACAAAATCACTGCACTGTTTCGCCGCAATGTATATTGTGAGATAAAACGTATGGTAAGCCCGTCCCAAAAAAGAAAGTAAGAATGCATCATTGATTTTCTAGCAACCAGCAGATATTTTAAAGCGCTCCGTGTTGTATTGCATTTCCGAGGAATTTTATTTTCAACAACCTACGTTTCTTCCTCTACGGCAATACACAAACTACTGACGAATTGAGAGAAAATTATCATGGCAAAGTACTATGATAGGTTAAATAGCTTACTGAATCGATTGCCCAAACTATTAGAAGAGAATTTGACAATGTCTAGCGCAATATCGGAGACGTTTGACATGAAATGGGCCACAGCGGTGGATGGCATGTATGCACGCCAACAGTTCTCATACCTACTGGCTTAGAAGAATAACACATCCAGAAATAAACACTCACGCTCACAGCGAACAGCGTGAGCTCAACGGCCGATGGCAACGGGGAGCTAAATGAACGATTGTCAGTCGAAAGTAAATAAAGAAGTAAGGTACTTCCTGGGACTTCGAGCACTTTGTTGGAGACCAAAACTGTGCGAGCATGCAAACGAAAGCGAAGCTATATGAGGCCCCATACGGGATCTACGAAAGCGCATCCACCCTATAACGGGTGCCGGCGAAGCGTGTTTCGATTTGGCGCAGTGAAGCTGAACGCGCGGCAACACTATCGACGCACGCTTGACTGCAAGTCTCGGAATCGGTCGCAGGAGAAGTATCATATTACGGGAGTTCTTGATGCACGCCATCACGGATAAAAGAAATTCAATTAAAGCAGGACAGAACGAAGGGTTTTGTGGGAATAGATCGTTCAGGATACTCTTCGTACACTGCGAACGATGAAGCTACAGCAGTACAGCAATTCGACGCTGCCTTGGCCCCTCCCGGATTGCATTGTGGATGGAACTTTTTGGAAAGCGGTCACGCTAGATCGCGGCACCACGCCCACTTCTCGGGGTATCGAGCGAAACCGACGTGCTGTGTTCATGCGAGGAAAAGGACTGAAAAAAAAAGAAACTACCGGAGCTTTCCGTGAGCCGGTGGTGCGCGGTTTCGTGAAGATCTCATTCCGGGACGAGCGTTTCAGGGTGCACAGCGGCGTGCATGCGAATGCCGCTCTTTCTTGCACCCTCAACGAGCACTTTGCTCTGCCATTTTCAAAGCGCATCATAGCGAAACTTTTGAGAACAGCGTCGCATAGTGGAACTTTTTTAGGGTCCATAAACACATGTCACGTTTTTTTTTTGTGTGAGATCACTCAGTCACCGTTATCATAGCGTAACTTTGAATTCACGTCAAATGCTGATAATATGTTTTCTGCAGTGGGCCAACAGTGCCTACTCTCAACCCGTGACAATATCTTCATGATGACTCCTTCAAAAAGGGCACCATGATGTGTTCATTTGCATCGTTATACGAACAAGCGGTGGATATAAACCACATTTGCCTTTGCTGGCTTTCAACAGTGAAATTTCGAAGCTTGTGACACTGCAACAAGCTCCTCGGCTGTAGACGATGTCTTGGTAATTCATGCATTATAAGCAGTATAGTGTATATAGTGGGGTATATGGTGACTCTGATTAGTTTTTCATTCTTTCATTATTAGTTTTTCTTGTTTGTGTGCTTATTTTGACATCACTGCCATGATGCTGGGATTACCGGCTCTAACGTAGCCTACCTTCCAATATTCTGCAAAATATAAATCAAACATAAAAAAGAACCACATTTGACTTCACTATAACTTATGGTTTACAACTCCCACAAAGCAGCGTGTCTGAATGTGTGCATTGCATTTATCTCTGGTTAATCATTCCCCATCGAGGATAAGCGCATTTTTCAGGTTTAGGCTAGTGTATGAAAAGTTCTACTGCTCTCGGAAGAAGGAACGAGTTCACTTTTTCACGTGTCAACAGCGCAATTTTTTTCATTGGAACCGGACACTTCTATTCTGGATGGAAGCATTTTTAAAATATGTAATGCGGAAAGCCAAAGCTCATTGGTCATCCCAGAGAAAAGTTGAAGCATTGGAGTATTGGCGCACATTAAAGGCAGATTTCATTTCATTTTATTATATTTCTTTAAAGACCCGCGAGGGGGTATTACCTAAGGGATGGGAAATTATAAAGAAAAAACATAGAAGCCAAAGATTTAACATAGAAAGTGGTTATTGATATTTTCTATGAACGATGATGGGCAGGGAATGGTTGCAATTTCACTGGGAAGGCCGTTTCAGTCTGGTGCGGTACGTGGAAAAAACGAGACAGAAAAAGTAGAAGTCCGGGAACGTGGCCGAGCGACTTGAAGCAAATGGCTCGTGCGGTGAGATATGCGTGTTGCGGGAACGACATAAGGTGGGGCATGCAAGGGACTATGAAAAATTTTGGAACAATGACAGACTGGAAAAACGACGGCGAAGTTCTAGATCTGGTGAACCAGATTCTGCTTTCAATCCAGACACGCTGACAGTGGAAGAGTATGAACAGTGAATAAATCTAGCGGCCCGCTTTTGAAGCGATTGGATGGCATGTGTAAGATAAGATTGTTGACGGACCCAAATTGGCGATGCGTATTCTAGTTTAGGTCGAACGATGGATTTGTATGCTTGTAATTTTACGTGTTGCGGAACGATGCGTAAATGGCGTTTAAGGAAACCCAGTGTTTTATTTGCAGATGAAATGACATTAGTGACGTGTATGTTCCTTGAACGATTGCTACAAAGAGTGATGCCTAAATACTTGTATGACGGAACATTTTCTAGGGGGATGGCATTAACTTTGTACGGATACACAAGTGGCATGTGGCGGCAAAGGAATGAAACGACTTTAAATTTACTCGTGTTAAGTTCCATGAGCCAGCGCTCACACCATTCTTGGAGGCAGTTTAGGTTGGCTTGTAAGGATGACTGTTTTTAAATGTCAGTAACAGTGTTATATATAGCGCAGTCATTAGCAAGCAGGCGGATTTTACAGGTTAGGTTTTAAGGCAAGTCATTTCTGTATATAAGGAATAAAAGGGGACCAAGAACCGAACTCTTGGGTACTCCAGAACTTACTAGAACAGGATTAGAGGTACAGTTGTTGATATTAATAGACTGGGAGCGGTTTCTAAGGAATTCTCTTATCCAATTTTGTATGTTTGGGTGAAGATTTAACTGGAAAAGTTTTAGTAACAGTTGAGAATGGGGTACTTTGTCGAACGATTTGGAAAAATCTAAGAATACGGCATCGGTTTGTAAGTTACAGTCCAGGTTAGTATGCAAATCATGAATAAATAAGGCCAGTTGTGTTTCACAAGAGAAAATTCTGCGGAACCCATGTTGTGCTGGATGGAAAAAGCTGTTTGAATCAAGAAAGTCCATGATACGCGTGTAGGAGCCGTGTTCCATGAATTTACAAGGCACGCTGGTTAAAGATTTGGGTCGATAGTTTAATGATGAGTTTTTGTTACCTGATTTGAAAATTGGAATGACCTTCCCGTTCTTCCAGTCATCTGGTAGACGTTCTGTTAAAAGTGACTGTGAGAAGAGCTAGCATAGAAAAGATGCACAAATATAGTTTGTATTCTTAAGAAATTTGGAGTTGATTTCGTCAATACCAGAAGAGGAGGAAAGTTTTACTTTTTCGATTAAGCACATAACTCCATTAGCAGTGAAGAATACCGGTGGCATAGCACATTCTATATTTGTGGGTAGTATTGTAGATGACACGTTACTTTCTTTGGTAAACACGGATGAGAAATCGGTGTTGAAGATGTTAGCGCATTGATAATCGGTAAATACGTGACCCGATTCCCTTGTAAGAGTAATTTGGGCAGTATGCGGGGGGGGGGGGTTCAAAACCTGCCAAAAATTTTTTTTGGTTGTTAGTCAGCATGCTTCGTAAGTCAACGTTGAAAAAAGAATTATTTGCGTCTTGAACTGCGCATAAATAAGCTTTTTCAGGTGTGTAGTATTTCTGCCACTTTTGTGGGTCTACTAATCTTTTTGCTAATCTAAACAGGCGTTTTTTTTCAAATTTTATAATCTTTTCAAAGTTTTAGAGAACCATGACTTTTGGCAGTTTGCGCGGAAGTGGGATTTCAGAATAAACCTGTCAGTCAATTCATTGACCTTCTTCTTGAACAGTGTCCATTTTTTTTTTCAGCGGTCCGGGAAAAGAAAGTAGTTTTTAAACTGGATAATTAAGAGTGCGTTAAGTGCCGAATTTATTGCTTCAAAATTCCCCTTGTCGTACAACAGAATAGTTTTCTGGGTGTTTTGACGAATTAACGGTTTAAATGCAAATTTGGTATGGATGACCTTATGGTCACTTATTTCGGGGAGATACGTAATCGAGAACATGTTATCTGTATGACTGGTTAGTATTAGGTCCAAAATATTTTCACACTATTGTGTTACGCGTGTTGGTGCAGTTACCATTTGTGAAAGACTAAAATTTTAAAAAAACATCCAAAAACGCCCCGGCGAAGCCGGGGCTTTCCGCATTGTGGGCTCGGTAGCTGCCAGGGTCTACCGGGGCTCCACTGGCGTACTTGCGACGCCAAAGTGACGTTAAAGATATATCCTAAGAGATTGCAAAGAAATTCACAGCTTTGCCGCAAAGGCGAAGCAATGAATGCGATAGCAACAAATTGAAAGGTCACATGAAGAATCGCGAGCAGGTGGAAACGTGCCCCGCGTTTTTCACCCACAAATGACGCACGAAACGTACTCACAGGTAAAGATAACGCGAATAAGCGTCTCAGTTGTTACTTCGCTGTGTTTGAAAAGCGCGCCATTTTTGCAAACAAAGACTCTGCAACGATTGCTGTGACTTTTGTGCGCCCGGTAACTAGAACATAATCATTCTAGTGGAAGCCGCAGCCAGCCAAAATGTACGATGCTTCCACGACTAGATAAGGGCGCGCTAGGGAGCGTCCACCCTTCTCCTCTCCGTGGGGCAAAGTACGCGTGGGAAATAAGAGCCGCTGTGCGCTCATTGCGTCATCTTGCTAATAATTCTGAAAACACAATAGTTCCCAACGAGATACCCGCCAACAACGGTGCGTGGTAGATATAAATAGCTTGCCATAGGAATGTTAAAGGAGGTGATCCTTGGTGGTTCACGGGTTAACACCTCGCATATCCGATTCGAAGGTCCCATGTTAGATGCCATGTACCGGAGTCTTTTTCTCGACTATTTTTCTTTCTTGCGCCGACATGTATGTGGATAAGTATACATATGCGGTGAGTGACGGTGACGCCAATGTGGACGATGACACTAGCGTCAAAATCTAGCGGAGAGTGTGCCTTGCCGTGGTGGTCTAGTGGCTAAAGTACTCGGGTGCTGACTTGCAGGTCGCGGGATCGAATCCTGGCTGCGGCGGCTGCCTTTGCGATGGAAGCGGAAATGTTGGAGGCCCGTGTGCTCAGATTTGAATGCACGTTAAAGAACCCCAGGTGGTCGAAATTTCCTGAGCCCTTCACTGCGGCGTCTTTCGTAATCATATGGTGGGTTTGGGTTGTTAAACCCAACACACTCAATCAATTAGCGGAGAGTGTCCATATAGTTGCTACCGCAATAAAAAAACGCATCTCGTGTGGAATTTTCAATGCGCGGCGTTAAGCACTACGCCACAAAGCGTACGTTGTCTGGCACGCTCACGGAAAAGCCATTTATTTACACTATACATCGTTTGGCAGTCCTCAGAGCTTCGAAACTTTAGTGCGTTCTCGTTATCAGTGACGAGATGGCGCGACAGGCTCGAGATGGGCGCGCTAAATATCGTCGCCTCCACGGAGCACGGTCTCTTCTACGCGCGCTTATCAGACTCGTCATTCGAGAGAGGAAGAAGCCATGGTCACGTTTACGAAAGTGATACGCTTCTAACACGTGACGCAGGAAAAATTGTGACAGTTGATCGGGCTTGTCCTGTGTGTACTTGTGCGCTCGTTTTGTGCATCTGTTCTTCTGTTTGAACGGCACGCTTTAGTTGTCTAACAATGACAATTATTAGTCTGCTATCGTTCCGTGTATTCTAATTGCGTGCGTGCTTTCTGCTTGAAGAGTGCGCTGAATGTTTCTAGGTGATTTCTATTCCTAAAAGGACTTTGAAATTTGTTGTTGTTACTGAAATTATGCACAATAAACGATCAACTAGCTTTGTAAAGATATGTTTCACTTACGTGTTATATCGATTCCAATAAGTAGGGGAATCAGACGAGTTTTTTTTTTTCATGTGAAAAATTTTTGGAACTGTAGTGAATAAACTGCGGCAAATGTTAGTGATATTTTATGCAAGGTACACTTCGACATCTTGAAAGGGATCTCCACATTATTATTTTTAGGGTATTTTGGGTATTGCGAAATATAAATAGGGTTCTGTCCAGATTTAAGTGGATCTTCTTGAAAGTTAGAATACGTAATCTTTGTGGTAGTCTACTATATTGATGGTTTCCACAAGTCCGCTGAACCCAATAAATATAGTTTCCCGTGTGCTTTCTTTGGCTGCATTAGGCATTGGCACCAAGTGGTTGAATGAAAAAAGGGGTCCTTCGATTGAGATTCCTCGTGATTAGTAACGCCTGCTAAGCACGCACTTGCACAGGAGATGGGGATTGTACCTAAGAAACATGTACCTAAACGAACTTTATAAATACACGACAAAATCGAACACGCAGCATTGCAAATGAAGCGGTATCAGCAAACGACCACACGCCCTTTCGTTTACACTCTTAAAAAAAGTTAGTAAAAAGGTAGCAACTGCAAGTGAATACGGAGTAACTGAAGCGGTTACTACCTTTCTTCGCCCATGACTACCCTTTTGCCACCGGTTTACTACCTACATTAGTAAATAGTTACCACCTGCAACCATTACCAACTTTTTGCGACCTCTTTACTACCTAAGTTATTAAACAGTTAGTAACTGAAATGAAAGTGGTAGTAACTGCAGTCGTTACTACCTTTCTTGCCCCGTTACTACCTCCTTGCTACCCGGCTTTTGACTATCTATTCCAACGTAGCGTGTGAATGCGATTCTGATAATTTATGAGAGGAATCGTCTCGACGTATAAGCATTACACGAAAAAATGACGCAGAAGGCATCCATAGGTTAAGAAAATAAATTTTCTTTAAATTACGCAACCGACATATTGCCACGTTCGACATATAAACGTCATTGTGATATTGTTACGTGATTTAAGCTAAAACAGGGCATAGTGGGACATATCCAAAAAAGGTTCCTCAAACTGAGGGTGAAGAAGGGGACGTTGTCGGTGAGCTTTTATCGCAAACCCAGACGCCTTCTTTCTTGCTCATTGGCCACGCTTTCGCACACATCAGATAATGTTTGTACAAAAGAGTCGACAAAGTATAAATGTGAACATTAGAAATGTAATTGAGACTAATGACTCGAATTACCATGTTAATATTGAGTATGATGATATATTCCCCCAAAACGCCAAAATACAATCTCTCAAATTTTTAAATAACATAATGTTACGGGTAACTTATTTAATAAATTAAATACGATGCACTGTGCTCGGCGAACAAGATGGCGACAGTTCATAAACAACCAACCACCAACGTCGTCTTTCTCTTTCTTCCAGACAGGCTGTGCCGGTTGTTGCGTATCAATATTATTAGATTACTTGGAGCATGCAGAAACTAAAAATATAATAGCCACAGATGCTTCCGTAAATAATCAAAAGGCAGCTGTAGGCATTGCCTCTGATTCGCTTGACTGGTCCTTTTCAGTGAGACTGCCTGATTTTACTCCAGTTTTTGAAGCGGAGCTCGTGGCGATTATTTTAGCTCTTCGAAAACTTCCATCAAGTCAAAACAACGCAGTCATAATGACGGATTCTCTTTCAGTTTGTGCTGCTCTGACAGCTTCAGAAAACTCTCGAATTCTAAGCAGATTCAAAACATTAGTACCCCCGCAGTTGAGACTCCTGAGGTTACTATGGGATCCGGTACACTGTGGATTAAGATTAAATGAATTGGCCGATTCATTAGCACGAGCCGCACTTGATGGGCCAGTCTTGTCCATACTGCCAGATGTTGAATATATCACGGCAATAACATATCGAAAATAAGCAATCTCCACTGATACGATAGAAAAAGTAACTACATGGACAGACTATAACCACCTCATGTTTCCATGGCAACCCCACTGGAGCCAGTCCAGAAAGCTCGAAGTCTTATTTACTAAATTTCGATGTCGTGTCCCCCC
Organism: Rhipicephalus microplus; assembly: GCF_043290135.1. Lineage (NCBI taxonomy): Eukaryota > Metazoa > Arthropoda > Arachnida > Ixodida > Ixodidae > Rhipicephalus > Rhipicephalus microplus. The sequence continues at coordinate 73,151,035 of NC_134709.1, read as the reverse complement.
CCCTAAACCTGTATCTACACAGAGCTGGTCAGACAACATCACCCCTCTGCGCATTCTGCGGAGGAATGGAATCACTAGATCATATTTTTGTATTGTAGCCGCTGCGATATACTTAGAAAAAGGTTACTAGTTATGCCATTTATGAAAATTAGTGCTAGATTGACGGCGGAAACGGCGCTAAGCTTTGGTGCCTCAGTTTTGGGACATTGCCACAGGGATGCTTTCAATGCCGTTTGCGATTATATTCAGGCAACCAAGCGTATACCTTTGTGATCTTCAATGAAAAAAAATTATTTATTACTCCCCAGGGCAGAGTGAAGTAAACGCTGCTGAGTGGTAATCATAGCACCTCTAATCTCAAAATTGCTCAACTTGATTTTTTTTTCGTTTGCTCTTGTTATGTTGTTTTTTACATTAGTCTTATTATAATACCAATTCATTACACATAGTTAAAATGATCACAGAAAAACTGCACTACACTTTCTTGGCCAATCCCCCTGAGTGGGTATGAGCCATCATCCCAGGTAAACAAAATAAAACAAAACAAAACGGTGAGCTGCGCTGAGGCTGTAGACTGACTACTGTTATTTTCCACGTAATATTTTGGTGGAAGTGCTCGGTACTCTTCTGACAACGGAGCGACGCAGTGGACGCCTCCTTAAGTCTGCTACCATGGCTTCGTGTGAGGATACGGCTTCGCCACCTACCTCAGCAACGACAGCAACCCGGTACGTCACCCTAACGCAACCCCGTGATCCCGGTACCTTTACTGGAGAGGAAAACGCGAATGTGGACAAGTGGCTCAGTATGTACGAGCGCGTCAGCAAGCAATATGGCTGGGACCCAACCGTTATGCTTGTGAATGTCATTTTTTATCTTGACAAGACCCCTCGCATCTGGTTTGAGACCCATGAGCACGAAATCACAAGCTGGGAAATGTTTAAACAACAGCTCCGCGACCTCTTCGGCAACCCGTTCGGTCAACAGCTTGATGCCCGAAAGCAATTGGCCGTACGTACACAGACGTCCACTGAGCCCTACTTGACTTATATTCAAGACGTCTTAGCGTTGTGTCAAAGGGCGGATCCCAAAATGACTGAGGCCGACAAGATTTCGCAAGTTTTAAAAGGAATCGCCGACGATGCGTTCAGCCTGCTGGTATTTAACAACGTAACGACCATCGACGCCGTGATCAAAGAGTGCCGCCGTCTCGAGCAGGCGAAGAGTCGACGCATTTTGCAGCAGTTTCAGCGCCTACCCAACACCTCGGCAACGTCGTCTTGCGAAGCCACTCCTTGTCATCCGTCTACGACCTAAGACGTGACGCGCATCGCCCGACGTGAACTCGAGGCCGCTTACCCGGCTGCCAACAAACCGACGTTGCCAGACGCCTCAACGCCAGCTGTCGCCTTGATCCAGGCTGTTGTCCGCCAGGAATTCGCTAATCTTGGTATTCTGTCCACTGCACCAAACCAGGATAATACTGATCCCTCGATAGCTTCTGTGGACATGAGACATCGCCGCCCGTACTCTATTCGAACCAGGAACCCGTCTGAATGGCGAACAGCTGATGATAAGCCAATCTGCTTCCGCTGTGGTCGCGCAGGACACATCGCTCGTTACTGCCGCAGCCAATGGCCATCTATGTCTTCTGGCTCGTACCCCGCTTACAGAAACTCATTCCGTCCACCAAACCACCGTTATCCGACCCGCACTGAGTCTACGGCATTTCCTGCCCCTGCGTACTACGGCCACCTTGTCCCGTCGTCGCCACCGCCTCAATGCCACCCTTCTCGTTGAAATACACGTCGCCGCTCTCCCTCGCCATCGTTTAACCACCGTATGTCCCCGGCTGCGCAGCTTCTGGAGGTGAAGCTGCCCTGTCGACCTTACCCAAAAACCCTCTGTTGCCCTTACGTTTGAACCGGAACACCCTAGAAGTATATGTTGATGGCACACCTGTTGAAGATTTGATAGATACGGGTGCTCACGTCTCTATTATGAGTTAGCGTTTTCGTCGTAGCATGAAGAAGGTTCTTACGCCCCCCTTGATTAGTGTCGTCCAAGTTGCAGATGGCGCAACAGTCCCTGTCGTCTGTATGTGCACAGCTCAACTTACCGTAGCCGGTCATCAAGTGGTCGTCCTTTTTACCGTGCTTGAGACATGTCCCCACGACCTCCTACTAGGCCTTGATTTTCTTGCCGCCAATTCTGCTCTGATTGATTGCTCCACTGGTGTGCTCCGCCTAGAGCTGCCACAAATCAGTGACGCCCCGTACCAACCTACATACCGATTACAATGCAGCGACTTTGTTCACCTGCCCTCCAAAACTGTGATGTATGTCGATTATCTGTGCTCACCAGCTGAGCCCGACGGTGACTATTACGCAACGCCTCTCACCGACGTACTCCTAGCGCACAATGTTGCAGTTCCCTATACGGTGCTCAGCATCAAAGATAAAACTTGTCTACCACTTGTAAACTTTGGCTACATGGATCATGTGGTTCCACAAGGCATTTCCGTGGCCCACCTGTGTCCGTTGCTCGATTCACAAATTGAAGTGCTTGCCTTAGACACCCTTGCTTCACCGCAGCGCACATCACTCGCAACACATTTGGGCAGCCGTCAAATTGTAGACATGATCGCCACTGATCTTCCGCCTCCGCAAGTTGAAGCCCTACAACATCTTCTCGAGGCCTACCAGGATATTTTTGATTTTGACGACCGACCTCTAGGGCAGACGTCCTTTGTCCAGCATCGCATACACACAGGTGATGCCAACCCTGTTCACCGCCATCCCTACAGAGTGTCTGCTTTTGAGCGGAGCATAATTCAGAAGGAGGTGAACAAGATGCTAGTGAAGAACATCATTGAACCAGGCTCCAGTCCCTGGGCATCCCTGGTGGTATTAGTTAAAAAGAAGGACGGATCGTGGCAATTTTGTGTGGACTATCGCCACCTTAACAACATCACCAAGAAAGACGCATACCCTCTGCCCCGCATTGACGACGCCTTTGATTGCCTCCATGGTACGACCTACTTTTCTTCGATCGATCTTCGTTCTGGTTATTGGCAGATTGCTGTGGGTCCATGGACCGAGAGAAGACGGCTTTTGTAACACCCGATGGCCTCTAGCAATTCAAAGTCATGCCTTTCGGCCTATGTAATGCCCCCGCCACCTTTGAACGAATGATGGACTCCCTGCTCCATGGATTCAAGTGGTCTACGTGTCTTTGTTATCTGGATGACGTGATCGTGTTCGCTCCCACTTTTGAAGCTCACCTTGAGAGACTGTCGAAAACTCTTGATGTCTTCTGTCTCGCCGGCCTTCAGCTGAATTCATTCAAGTGCCGGTTTGGTCGCCGTCGCATTACAATACTTGGACATATTGTTGACGCTTACGGCGTACAGCCTGACACAGAAAAAGTTTGAGCTGTGAAGGAGTTTCCTGTGCCAAAAACTGCCCAAGATGTTCGCAGCTTTGTGGGGCTCTGCTCCTATTTTCGGCAGTTCATCAAGAACTTCGCGGAAATCGCTCGGCCCCTAACAGATTTACTCAAAGCAGATGAGACGTTTCCCTGGGGTCCCTCGCAAGCAGCAGCATTCTCCGACCTGACCACTTTGCTCACTTCTTCTCCTGTGCTGGCTCACTTCGACCCTACGACACCGACCGAAGTCCGCACCGATGCCAGCGGTTACGGAATAGGCGCTGTGTTGGCTCAGCGACAACGCGGGCAGCATTGCGTGATAGCTTATGCCAGCAGGCTGCTGTCCCCTTCGGAGCGTAATTATTCCATCACAGAGCGCGAATGCCTAGCGCGGTGTGGGCAGTCGCGAAATTTCGCCCTTACTTATACGGCCGACAATTTATAGTTCTCACCGACCACCACGCTCTTAGCTGGCTCGCCTCCCTCAAAGATCCCACAGGTTGTCTCGCTCGCTGGGCACTCCGCCTCCAGGAGTATTCTTACACCGTAGTGTATAAATCAGGAAAACTGCCGAAAGATGTGGATTGTCTGTCACGCTACCCTATGGCCGACTGCGATCGTACGAGCACTGATGATGTGGTTGCGTCCTTTCCATCTCCCAGCTGCTTCATCTTGGGGATGAGCAGCGTCGCGATCCGGATATCAGCCGCCTAATACAACAGCTCGAATCTTCACCGCAAGACGCTTCTGTTCGCATGTTTACCTTAAAGGACCACACCTTATATCGGCGTAATTTATCGCCCAATGGTCACGACCTACTTCTGTTAATACCAAAGCACCTGCGCTCCACAGTCCTACGCGAGCTCCATGACGCACCAACCGCCGGTCACCTTGGTGTCTCTCGCACATATGACCGTGTGCGCCGCCGCTTCTACTGGTCTGGCCTTTAACGCTCTGTACGTCGTTATGTCAACGATTGTGAAATTTGCCAGCGTCGCAAAAAGCCGTGGGGACTTCCTTCCGGATATCTTCAGCCCATTGACATCCCATCGGAGCCATTCTTCCGTGTTGGTTTGGACCTTCTCGGTTCCTTCCCAACATCCGCCTCCGGAAACAAGTTGGTCGCGGTGGCTACGGATTACGCAACCCGTTATGCAGTTACGCGAGCCATGCCAACAAGCTGCGCTACAGACGTCGCTGATTTTCTACTACGCGATCTCATTTTAGTGCATGGAGCCCCTCCTCAACTGCTGACAGACCGAGGCCGTACGTTTCTTTCGAAAGTGGTTGACGATATCCTGCGTTCCTGCTCCACCCAACATAAGCTCACGACATCGTACCACCCCCAGACAAACGGGTTTACAGAACGTATAAACCGCACCCTGACAGACATATGTCTGCTATCGAAATACGTCTCGGCCGATCATCGTGATTGGGACCTTGCACTACTCTACGTGACGTTCGCCTACAATTCCTCCCGGCATGACACTGCTGGGTACTCGCCATTTTACCTCCTGTTTGGACGCGAACCAACATTGCCGTTGGATACCTTCCTGTCAGCCGCTGTGCATTCTACTTCTGAATATGCACGCGACGCTATTACCCGATCTGACCATGCTCGTCAGCTTGCCCGCAGCAGATTAATGGCGTTCCAAGACTCGCAGAAGCATCGTTACGACGAGCGGCATCGCGACGAACACTTTCCAACAGGTTCCCTCGTTCTTCTTTGGTCCCCTACGCGACATGCAGGCCTTTCAGAAAAACTTCTCTCTCGTTTCACGGGCCCATACCGCGTGCTTAGACGAGTGACCGACACTACATATGAAATTGTCCCTGATAATCCATCAACCTCTTTTGCTCTGCTGTCAAGGGACATCGTCTGCGTATCAAGGCTCAAGCGTTACCACACTTCTCCTACTGTGGCCCCGTAAACTCACCGGGTCGGCGCTTTTGCCGCCGGGGGTCGCGTTAAGTGATTTAAGCTGACTAAAACAGGGCATAGTGGGACATACCCAAAAATGTGCATCAGACTGAGAGTGAAGAAGTGGACGTTGTCAGTGAGCCGAAACAATTCTGTCAAAATGATAGGTTCTATCAAAATTCTTCATTGGAACTGCCGATCTATTCATTCAGCTAGTACAGATTTATTGTATTTATCTTGTAAATTCAATCCAGACATTATTGCACTGCAAGAAACGTGGCTGTCAGCACATAATTCGTTTTACCTACCTAATTTCCGGTCTTTTCGCCTGGATCGCCCATCCAAAGGTGGAGGTTTAGCGTTCTTTGTCAATAATAAAATTAGTTCAAAGATTAAAACTTCGTACAAAAGTATATCCCCCGAATGTGAAATTTTCGCTTTAGACATCACCTTGCCTGGATGCTCTCCCTTCTCTCTGGTAAATCTTTACTTTCCTCTGGGTGTACAAGACACGCGATGTTTAGACATGGCTGTTAGTTCGTGGTGCACAGAAAAAATTATGGTTGGAGATTTTAATTCTCACCACACTAGTTGGGGTTTTAGGACTGATCAATGTGGACAACGCTTGTGGGACTGGTCTATAGACCATAATTTATCATGCCTCAACGCAAGAACTCCCACATTTATCCGAGACCGATCCCGCTCTGCCTTAGATTTGAGTTTTATAAGCTCGGGTATTTCTAGCGTATCTTGGACTACTCTAGACTGCGCCACCAACAGTGACCACTTACCAGTACTGTTTGAAATTTCTTGCCCCATTATTCCATCTTACTCCCAAGCTCGAACCTTTATCAATTATTCCAAATTTAAAAATGACCTAGAAGTTGCTTTGACTACCCCCACTGAAGACAACGATGAAAATAAAGCCATGAAATTAAGTGCGGTAATTAAAAGAACGTTCAAAAAAGCAGAATTTTCTATTGAGTCTGATACGAGAAAGCCTTGTAGCCAGTGGTGGAATTCTGAGTGCTCTCGTGATCATAGACGACGACAAGCGGCTTGGAAGCAGCTAATTCATAATCAGTCCCCCAAAAATTGGGCAGATTACAAGTTTATTGCTGCTACATTTAAGCGCACCGTGGCTAAAGCTAAAGAAGACTACGACAAAAAACATTTCGACTTTCTTTCCAAACCTAGAAATAAGAAAGCGTTATTCCGATATATGAGATCGCGCAAAATTCTGCCGTCTCTAGCTAACTCTGATTATGACAGGTTATCGACGGAAGAAATGACTAATTCGTTAGAGGCAATCGGAAGAGGTTTAGCTAACAGATTTTCGTCGACTTTGACAATCAACTGGCAAAAGTCCTCTATAAAGACTGACTACGAAAAAGTGACATTGTCCGAAATGTCAAGCGTAATTAGAAACTTACCCTCTTCGGCTCCTGGTCCTGACGGTATAACAGTTCCTATGATTAAAATTTTATTCCAGATATCACCCGGCGACGTCCTCAACCTTATAAACTATTCCTTAAGCAATGCCTGGATACCACATGACTGGAAAATAGCTAGAGTGATTCCCATATTAAAAAAACAAGGGTCAGGTTTTAACATTGACAACATCAGACCAATCTCTCTAACATCTCACCTGATCAAAATTATAGAGAGAGTTCTCAATAATAGAATAAAAGTTTGGATGGCTGACAAGCTAATATTGAAACCATTTCAAATAGGTTTTCGTAGCGAATGCTCAATTTGGTGTGCTCATGCCGACTTAGAGAGCCGAATACAGCTTGCCCGAAAAAGACGACAATACGCGGTACTAGTAACACTAGACATAGCTAAAGCTTATGATAGCGTTGAGCACTCAATTTTATTGAATTCTTTACACGAATGTGACTTTCCGCGTTATATTGTTGATTGGGTAGCAGAGTTTCTAAAATCGAGAGAATTTTATTGTGCAAAGGATGGATGTCACTCATCTAAATTCAAACAGCAACGTGGAGTACCTCAAGGGGCGGTCCTATCTCCGCTGTTATTCAATGTGTTGATGAGCTCAATTCCCATTGAACGAGATATCACTGTCTACATTTATGCAGACGACATTGCATTTTTCGTTGCAGATAGTGACATTTATTCTTTGCATCAAAAATTGCAAAAGTACATGTATTCTCTTGAAATTTGGCTGCATTCAATTTCATTGTCTCTAAACATAAGTAAAAGTGCGCTCCTGGTGTTCCCTATAGCAGATTCTATTCAAATTTCAGTACTTTATAATCAGGAACCGATTCCACAAGTAGAGTCTATCAAATATTTGGGCATTATTTATAACGAGAAACTTAACTGGAGCCCTCACATAGACTATAACGTGGCAAAGGCACAACGAGCTTCAGGCTTATTGCGAAGGTTGAGCAACAGAAAATATGGGTTACGTAGACACACCTTATTAATGATATATAAAATGTACATGCGCCCAATACTCGAATTTGGGTGTATATTATTTTCGGGTGGCCCTACGTACAAAATTAAACCGTTAGTTCTATTAGAGCGAGAAGCGTTACGGTTGTGTTTGCGACTCCCCAGGTATGTCGCTATTAATGTACTATATCAGGAAGCTCGCATACCAACTATTCTTTGCCGATTCCGTATCTTAACAGTACAAACATACTTGAAATTTTACGGCTTATCAGCGAGACGGTCTGCATATGCCTTTATTAGTGACCCCGACGCCTTCTTCCTCGCTCACTGGCCACGCTTTCGTACTCCCCAGATTATTTTTGTACAAAAGAAACTTGAAAGCATAAAGGTGGATATCAGATCGGTAATTGGAACCAAAGCATTAAATCACAATATTACGATAGAATGTGATGAAATTTTTCCCCCACTATCTAAGTTTCAATCTTCGAGTTACTTAAATGACAGGTTAGAAGACTACATAGCTCATGCGGAAATAAAGAACATAATAGCCACAGACGCTTCTGTGAATAAAGAAAAGGCAGCAGTAGGAATCGTCTCAGATTACCTCGGTTGGTCATTCTCGGTAAGACTACCAGACTTCACTCCGGTTTTCGAAGCTGAGCTCCTGGCTATTATTTTAGCGCTACGAAAACTTCCTTCAAACGAAGAGAGTGCAATGATAATTACTGATTCTCTTTCGCTGTGTACTACTCTCACAGCTTCAGAACAATCAAGAGCTCTAGCGACATTACAAACATTAGTTCCACCTCATGTGAAGTTCCTGAAGTTAGTCTGGGTCCCGGGACACTGTGGCATACGGTTGAATGAAATAGCCGATTCACTATCTCGAGCCACACTTGATGGCCCTGTGATCTCGGTACTACCAGAATCGGAACACATAGTGTCGATCAGATATAGAAAATGGGCTATTTATACGGATATTATGGAAAATATTACTAAATATACGGACTATCAGCACCTAACATACCCCTGGAAACCTCAGTGGAGTCAATCTAAAAAGTTAGAAGTTATTTTAACCAAATTTCGATGTCGTGTCCCTCCATTAAACTTTTACTTGCACAGAGCTGGTCTGGCGATATCCCCCCTGTGTCCATTCTGTGAAGAAACGGAAACAATAGAGCATTACTTTATAACATGTAAAAACTATTCATTAATTAGGAAAAGACTTTTAATTGTTCCGTTTCAAGCAGTAGGTTTAAATTTAACTGCAGATAATGTTCTAAGTTTCGGTGCCTTTAGCTTGGGACATTGCCTCAGGAGCGTATTCGATGCTGTATGCAATTTCATTCGAGAATCAAAGCGCATGTCATAATAATGCCTGCTTAAATATATTTCTGAAGACACTTGTCTAATTTTGAATGAAATTTGCATATTCATTTGATTGTGACCGGGTGAGATAAGCTCGATTGTCTGGTCTACTCAAAATTTCTGTCTTCCACTGTAGTATTACCTCACCTTTTCTCTTCTTGATTCAATCTTCAATTATTTGTTTAGTTTAATATTCCTTTTTAGATAATTATTATTTTCTATTACATCATTAGTTTTTTCATTAAGGATAAACCTTTTAATATATCTCACATAGGATACTTCTAGATTTCATGGCCAATCCCCCATAGTGGGTATGTGCCAGTGCGAAGGGGCAACAACAACAACAACAACAGTGAGCTGCGCTGAGGCTGTAGAGTGACTACTGTTATTTTCCACGTAACAATATTGTAGAAACGAACAAGTACAAGTTAACGATCCATAAGCATGTCTATGTTTTATATGTCTATGTCTATGTTTATATGTCTATGTTTTATATGTCTAACAACATGTCTATGTTTTATATGTCTGCCTTTATACTAGAAGAGGCACACACAAGCAACTCTAAGGACTGTTGCGTTTAACGCGCTGCGCTGACAGTGCAACGCGATGCTTAAGATGGTGTTTCCAATGCTTTGCTACGACGGCACGGTGGTGGCACCTGCCCGTCGCTTTGCATTCTACACCTTATCACCTCCGCGACTGGCGCGAATATTTCTCCGCGGTCGCGCATGCCTTCGTTTTCGAAGATGACTGCCAGATGGCGCTCGTGCCTAACGTGCATAGATGCGCTTATTCGCCTCCGTTACACGCTCGAGGCACTCTAACGCAGCGCCTTCAGAATACCATTCACCGATTTTCTTGCGCAGAACATCAAATAAATGTGTTGTTCACTCTCTCCAGACGCAACACTATCGTCTTTCGACGACATTTACAGTGTAACATGTATGTTCGGGCCAATTTTTTAATAAAGCTACGCAATACCCTGCGATTCGGGCAAAGAGCTTGCACCGCGAAAATACCAGGTGTCACTTTTATTCTGCGCCATTAATGTATTAACTACAACGTTAATGTAAACAATAATATGCATCTGAAGCTAATCAATCATTCTGTCTTGTGTGATAAGGGTCATATAGCTTTGTATAGTATCACGCTATATCTAGTAATTTACCTAGGACCAAACTAAGTGCGCAGTTACCGTATCGAAAATAATTGACGACACATAAAAACTACTTAGAGTATCCAAATGAACCATTCTAGTGACGAAACTATCCTGTTTAAAATTGAGTATACAATTTTAGAAAACACACACAAAAATGTCAGTGAACGCTGAAAGTCTGTTCGACGTGCCTTGAGAAGCACTGGAAAAAAGCAAGAGGTTGGCACACATAAGCTAATTTGAAATTGTAATGGTTATAGAATTGCATAATAGCCTCAGCGTCTGTGCGAGATCTGCCACTGAGGGTCCTCGGGTGCATTAAATATCAAAGCAAAAACATTATTACCTAGGGTATCTTCTTTAGCGTTTTAGGAATTGAAAAAAGTGCCGAGGCCCCGAGAAGCTTGCATGCCTCGTAAATGTTCCTCCTGCTACCACGGTGATAGTGATGTCGATACTGGTATATAAGGCGTCGCTATCGACTACACTGCTATGCGACAACATGGAAGACTCGGCAAAACGGAAACCGGCAACTCTGCTTTTCTGAACTGGTCACCTGGATCTAATTAGTCATCTAGTGCACCACAACCTGACACACCAGGAGTGGGTGGCCGTGAAAACGCAGACCATGGATCGTCTGCTGCAAAGGTCACGCAAGTTTCAGCCAACTCGTCAGGATTTGATGCACCCGTAAGAAGAAGAATGCGTAGGAAGACCCCGAAGAAATCGGAGGATTACCTTATAGGCAAAAAAAAACAACGGTGTTTGCTTTTCTTCCCTTTTTTTGCGAGACGGGATATTTTTATTTATTTATTTATTTATTTATTTTCACATACTGTAGCCTCAATGAGGCCATTACAGGGGTGGAAAAAAGAAATCAATATTCATCAACAGGCTTCCAGTAATTATTGATATGTTCTAAAAGGCGTTGCTAACGACTACGGCACTATGCGATGGCACGCGCTCGATAACCGCCGAAGAGGGGAGAAAAAAAGATGGAATCAAGAGGATGTGTTTGTTTATGCTATGATGATACACACGAAAATTTCACAAATACGCACGAACATATTACGCTGTTTTAGCAGGATCCAGCAATACCGCCTTTATCATTCGAGTGGCCTTCTCGAAACATAAATCAGTTGATTGGGTGTATGTATCACTTTCTCCTTTTAATAGGTTAGTTCTACTCGTTAATGGCTGCATATGGATGCAGTAGTAATGGAGTTACGATCCTACGTAAGCTGTTGAGTACGCTGACCGCTTTCCGTTACCATAAATACTCTGCTTTCGATTCGTTTTACTGAACACTCGCAGGTTTTATCTTTTTCCTATTCTAGCCTTTGGAACACTGTACAATGCATGTCATCTGATGAGCCTCTTGGGGCCTGGCTGAGGTTATAAAGCAATCGGAGCTCTTCGGTACCTCTTAAGCCACCAGTGATTACCTAAACCACCCTCCCCCTCCCCCCCTTGAAAAAGAAAAGCAAATGCCTACACTCACGCGTTTCCACTTTATATTGAAGAGAAAAGCAAAGGCCGCTGTAATATCTTCTGCAGAGGGGGGGGGGTGTCAGCTTATGCAAGAATATCTCCGTCCTAACAATAATTGCTCACCATCGTCTCTCGTGTCTTCTCACTTGATATTCTTTCAAGTTTCAAGCACGACACGCAGAATAGCCAGTAATGAGCCTGCCAAGACAGCGACAAACAGCTGGTATCACGTATTTTCTCGGTACATTAAGCAAATGGAGTCTGTTTCAAGTTACCTCGATTAACCGGTTAACTATGCATGGTTTTTAGTGATCGTAAAAGTAAACCTCTCGTGACACGAGTCGAGCGAATAAGAGAACAACTAACGGCAAAAACTACGCTAGTTTGAGAGTAATCCAGAAGCCTGAGTCGTAAGACGATGCACTATCTAAAGATGAACAAAAACAATACCGCAAGACTACAAGAGCATGCATTCAACCTTACCAGACGAATATGAGCTTATTGGCTATGGCCGATTAGCTTTCAAGAGTTAAAGGGAAAGTGAAACTCGTTGAGGAAAAAAACAGACTCCATTAAACTAGCTTGGGTAATGAAAAGAGTTTTCCAGGCAGTGTACTTTAAAATATTGCTCAATGATCACTAGTGCAACTGGTGCAAACTCTTGAGAAAGTACAGCCTCGTTTTTCAGGGCCGAACACATTCGTCTGTGTTGCATTGGTTCAGTCTCCGTAATGAAAATTGCGCCTTCCTTGCAGCATGATAAGTGAAAGGAATTCAATGTGACCTTTAGAGACACCTAGTTCTCATTCCTAACGCAATCAACATGCCTTTTTTAGATAAGTGGCCATGTTTCGCTTACAGGGGACTCTCGAAATGTACGGCATTAGAACTTTTCTTACTAGTAAAAGGAACTCCCTGCTTTGCCTAACTCAGGCGATCCTGAATATTGCTCCTAGTCGTGGCGCAACTTCACTAAAGGCATAATGTAGGGGACTCTAACACGTAGCTTGTGGACCTTTCACTAGTGAAACTGAGCGGACGTGGCTATTCTAGTCCAATTCGTTTTTTTCGGTTTTTTAATAGGCATGTTTTTGAGATGGACATACGTTGCAGGCATCAACTTCTTTTATTTAATGAGGCGCCGCATACCGTCACCATGCCTTGAAACGCAAGCAAAGAACTAAAAGTGTATATTTCACAATCAGCGTGCACACTTTACTCTTTTTTTTGCCCCGCTGTGGTGGTCTCGTGGCTAAAATTTTCGACTGCTGACCCGCCGGTCACGAGATCAAATCCCGGCTGCGGCAGCTGCCTTTTCGATTCGATGGAGGCGAAAATGCTGTGGGCCCGTGTGGTCAGATTTGGGTGCACGTTAAACAACTCCATGTGATCGAAATTTCCGCAGCTCTCCACTACGGCGTCTCTCTATATCATGTCTTTAATAATCCTGTAAGTCATTTCGAATAAACAAACAAGAATAGAGTGGTTTTGGGACGTTAAACCCAACATATCAATCAATGAACATTTTAGTCATTTTAGTGATCAGTATAGATATGTTTTTCGAATACTGACAATAATCCAAATTTGTAAGATATGTCACTCTGAGATATTGGAAACGGCTTCTTTTGAGTTATAACATCAGCTGGCATTTTTCACATTTATTCACCTACTTCTAACGCTTTTACTCTCTTGGACCTTCCGAGAGACCAAACTTAGTATCTGCGGCCCCCTATAGCTAAGTTGAGTTTCAAGGCACTGGTGCAGTGAAACTGTTTGCTGTTTTACAACCCCAATCGAAGGCATCAAAGACACATGACAGCATCCCTGAGGGTTTTGAACGTGCCAACGTGTCTCTGTCATATTTGTTGGGACTTGTGGCGAGCTTACTACACGCTGTTGGCCCCAGACGTGAAGTGTTGCTGTCGTGTGTGCTGTGATGGCAAAATACACTCTAAACAAGCGTGTCAATTCTCTACGTACTTGTGGTTTTGCCTGGACCACTACAAAGAAGCGTCATCTCTAAGAAATTCTCCCCGTCGCATTTTCCCCTAACACCCTTTGAGTTTATTACAAAGCCACACACACTTTTAGTGAGAGTGTTTCCATATGCTTGTTCTTTCTTTGACGACACGCCGTGAAAAGGTGCAGTCGTGTCGCCTGTTTGGCGGCCTGACAAAACAAGCTGGCACTTAGAGCAAGGTTCCAACATACTTCAAGTTCGGGCACACAGTCGGGCAGCGACTGGCAAGTGCTTAGTTTTGATATAAAATATTACAGAATTGCTGTTGAGTTGCGAATGTGAATGCGGGGATGATGAATCTGACTCGCGATATAGGTTTTCATCTTTTTCATTAATCAGCAAACAAAAGGGAGCTTGCATACACTCACTGAAAAAAAATATATTCTGTTCTTTGGGTGGACACAATTCGAGCCTCAACAAATGTTTACTTAGCATAACTAACTGGAACTCAGAGGAGAAGAAGGAATAAACTTTATTATGTGAAACCAGCAGATTTAGGTGGCCGGCCTATGTCTCTCATGAGAAGACGTCAAGGGCTTGCTGGGTCGCCCAACTTTGGTCGTTAAGAGCAGGGCTCCACAGAGCCTCATGGAGCTTCGGCGAAAGGGTCGTGGCATTAGTGTGTCTGTACTGTGCCGGGCACTCTTATAGCATGTACGGAAGCGTTGCCGGGTGAGTGCCGCAGCACCAGTTCGAACTCAGACAAACGAAAATATTACACGTTAAGGCTCAATCACACGCAGACTCAGAAACAGATCACAGTCTGAGTGACTGAGTCCACGTGCATCGACTCTAGAGTGACATTGCCAACTTACATACACAACAATTGCTTGAGGTTCGGGGCTTGCCAGCTATGTCACAAAAAGGTTTAATATTCCTCTCATGATTTTTCTTAATTTTTAAGAATTAGATTGTTGGGTAAGCCATCGGATGTAATAAGCTGTGTATACCGTTTAAATTGCATGGGTCCTGAGAATTACAAGTTTGCTTATTAAAACGTCGGCTTGACACAACCCTTGTTACGAATTGTTTTCATAGTTTTTTAAATATGATGAAATCACGACCTGGAAGATAAAATTGGTCGCATTGCGTTCCTTTTAGTTAAACCACTGAATAACAAAATCAATAGAATAAATTGTGCACTCGTAATATGCGGACGAATTTATGTGATTTCGTGCGCTGAGCGCAGCATCTATACATTGTCATAATGCAGAAAGAAACAGCAGCAGTTCAAAACAGGACAACCTATTAAATTGTACTAGAACACTGAAAAACTGATCGGATGAGAACCTCGTCTGTCTTTCTCGCTGCGTGTGCTCTTCGTTGTTCTCCTGGTGTTGCATATTCAATGCGGCATTTGCCCCCCTCCAGACAGCAACGTCCCGATGCTCTTCTACAAAAGACGGTGCAGTAGATGTTTGGTGTAAATCAGCCAGAACAATAGGGCTTCATTCGCACAATGTGCACAGTTTCTGGATTTTGCTGGCGAAGTGTCGCGGGGCTCTCAGGAACGACTACGTAATTAACGTCACTCAAGCGTTGTACAACTGTGTAGGGACACAATACCACTTCAGCAGTTTTTCAGACAGTCCCCGGTGGCGGATAGGACTCCATACCCACACTTTGCCGCCGGGCCGATAGACGACATGTCGGTGTCGCAGATTATAACGTTGGGCGTCGTAATTTTGCTGCTGGGTGGTTCGGACTGCGTGCAAGCTGCCTCGCTTATTCTGCTCGTTGGGTAAAAGATGCAGCGTCCAAATTGATGTCATTGCAGTCATGCAGCAACATGGCGTCAAGCATCGCCATCACTTCACGGCCATGAATGAGACTGAACAGCGCTCTTCGTGTAGTTTATTGCTACGCTGTATTATAGGCGAAAGTGATGTACGGTGGAATGTCGTCCCAGTTCTTGTGATCCACGTCAATGCATGTACATACTCAACATGTCAGCAATAGTCTTTTTCAGTCATTCTGTTAAGCCATTCGTTTGTGGGTGATAATTTATAAGAAGTGGTTTTTCCGATGGGCTGTTCCACTGAGCTCAAGCACTGTCTTCAGTAGCGTGGCCGTGAAAGTGGTACCTCGATCCGTTATTATGGTTGTCGGAGCACCATTCCTCAGGGTAATATTTTCTATGAAGATTCAAGCAGTTCCATTCCAATTCGGGCAAAAGGTACCGTAGGTACTTGAGTTGGTTGCAATAGTCCAGCTGGTTTTAATGGCGGTGAATTTCGTCCTTGGCCTTCGAGGCACGTGCGCACGTAATTTTTCACAATAGCTTGAAGTCTTGGCCAGTGGTGCCAGGCACCGTCATGCAATCTGACATGGTCACGCTTTCCAGCAATGGATCGAACTCCGGGCTGAGGCCTAACAGGCGGCGGCTGCTGCGGTGAACGGAGGGGTCGATGCGTGGAAGTCTTTCTGGGCTAGATGTGGGGCTGTTGTCAGCTGTCCAGAACGTGTACGTACCCAGCACCTCCACCAGTGTCCCAATGCAGAAACAGCTGCACTTAAATACAAGACAACTTACTTTAATTGTACCAGAACACTGACAAACTGATCGGATGGGAACCTCGTCTTTGTCTCTCGCTCTGCGTGCTCTTCGATGTTCCCTTGGTGCTGCATATTCAATGTGGCAATATTGTCAGGGGGTCGCGACGTGGACGAAGGGAGCAGACTGCAGGTTGGATAATAAACTGTTTATTTGGGCCTAATTTGTGGCCACGTAAAAGGAAAGTCAGTTACAGCATTACGCTGGCACTGATAGCTGCGCGCAGAGCGTCGGCCGTCGATCAACTGACAAGCGGCAAAGCGCGTCGGCATTTATACACTTGCCATCAAATGTTCTAGCATTATCGCTATCGGCGACGTAGGTTCCAGAATATTCTGTAATCTTCACGAGGTGGGGGTGATCTCGACAAAGCGATCAACTACAGCCTCGAGGCTTTCCGAACACCGTAGGCGTGTTTTGCGCTGAACGTAGTGTAACGGGATGATAACAAACTTGTGAAAAGGAACGTGGCATCACCCCCACTGAAAAAGGCATCGTCCCGAGGCATATTTAAAGACGAAGGTACAATAATAAAGACAATAAAGAATAAGTGCAATCAATAAAGAACAGTAACAACAAAAAACATAGTCTGCAGTTTTCTGCATGAGATGGCTTGAGGCGTATGACATGTACGACTTCAGGTCGAGCATGGCACCATTGAGAGTTGTTAATGCCGTCAGGAACAGTCTCGCAGTCGAGTGGGCTGAGACGTCGAACTGCCTTGTATGGTCTGAAGTACGGTCGTAGAAGTTTTTCACTGAATCTACATCGGCGTATCAGTGTCCATACCCAGACATGGTCACAAGGCTGGTACTCCAGGAAGCTTCGTCGAAGATAGTACCGGCGGCTGTCGGCCGCCTGGTGATTCTCGATGCGCAGGCGAGCGAGTTGACGAGCTTCTTCCACGTGCTGAAAGTAGACGCTGACGTCGAGCTTTTTCTTCAACAGTGACGTTTGGCAGCATGGCGTCGAGCGTCGTTGTCGGGTTCTTTCCGTAGACCAACTTGTACGGCGTCATCTGCGTCATTTCTTGTACGGTGGTGTTGTATGCGAAGGTTGCGTACGGAAGGATGACATTCCACGTCTTGTGTTCGACGTCAACTCACATGGCCAGCATGTCAGCGATGGTCTTGTTTACGCACTCGGTGAGACTATTGGTCTGTAGGTGGTGCGCTGTTGTATGGCAGTGACTTGTCCGGCTGTATGCCAAAATCGGTTGGGTTAGCTCAGCAGTAAATGCCGTACATCTGTCGGTGATCAGTACCTCTGGGGCACCGTGACGCAGGACGATGTTTTCGACGAAGAATTTGGCTACCTCAAATGCACTACCTTTCGGCAGGGCTCGGCGTCTCAGCGTAGCGGATAAGGTAGTCGGTAGCTACGTCAATCCATTTGTTTCTCACAGCCGACGTCTAGAACGGCTCAAGTAAGTCCATACCGATTTGCTGGAACGGACGGCGAGGTGGTTTAATGGGCTGCAGAAGTCCTGCTGGCCTTATCGGCGGTGTCTTTCGTCACTGGCAGTCCCGGAATGTCCTCACGTATTGAGCGACGTCGGCGGCAAGGCCTGGGCAGTCGTATTTTTCCTGTGTTCTAGCGAGTGTACGGAAAAATTCCAAGGTGGCCAGCCGCTGGGTCATCGTGCAGGGCGTGCATAATTTCTGGTCGCATTGCCGAAGGAACGACGTTAAGGTAGTTGGCTCGGGCAGCAGAGAAATTCTTTTTCACAAGGACGTTGCTCTTCAAAAAAGTGATGTCAGTCCTCGCCTGACAACTTTTGGAACGACGCTGGTTAGGCCCTCTATGTATTCTACTAGCCCTCTCAGTTCCGGGTCGCCTCGCTGGAACTCAGTGAACTCATTGGCACCTATGATTCCCAAGAAGTACTCATCATCCTGATCTTCGGGCAGTAGTGGATCGATTGGGGCACGAGGCAGGTAGTCAGCGTCGGAGTGTTTCCTTCCAGACTTGTACACGATGGTAATGTCGTATTCTTGAAGTCTTAGGCTCCATCGTGCGAGGCGACCTGAAGGGTCCTTCAAGTTAGCTGGTCAACAAAGGGCGTGGTGGTCGCTCACAACAATGAAAGGCCTGCCTTGGAGATCAGGGCAAAATTTCGACGCTGTCCAGATCATGGCAAGGCACTCCTTTTCGGTTGTTGCATTGTTGCATTGCAGCTCAGGAAGAGCGAGAGCAATGGTCTTGCTTGGGTGAGGGCAAGTGCTGTTGTGGCTTGACGGGGGCAAGGGCCCCTTTTCCACTTCGCTGCTGACGCTCATGCACTTGGCTTTTTTTGTCGGCTCGCGGCACTGCAAAATTTGCTCTATTTGTATTAACCACAGATGCAGTAGTGAATACGTTACATATGCAGAGTTGGGCAGCGTGTGTCAGTGCATACGTACAAATTAGTCTAATGGTTAAAACGCTAAAAATAAAGGGAGAATTGAAACCGTAACAATTTGAATAGGCAAGTTGTTGCTGCTGGTGAGTGAATTGAGTGCAGCTTTGAAACCTTAAGCAAAAAGAATGCTGGACACGACAGGGTTGTTGAACGATGATTCACATTAATCATCGGGAGCCACGATTGTAATACGACCGTAATACGAGATGCGCGCTTAACGCGGGCGTCGCACGGCCACTCTCGATCGCTATCCAGCTCGATTCAGTGGAAGACTAGAAAAATTTAGCTGATTAACTCACACAGTTACTGAATGAGCCCAACGCAATCAATATATTTCATCCCTGTCTCGGTATCGATCAAGAATGAAAAATAATTTTATATGTGTAAATGAGAAAAATAGTGCAAAAGAAGCCGAAGCTAATGTGCGGCCTACTATAAATATACATATGTACCAATGGTTCACTGAGGTGACGCACATTTTTTTATTATTACTTACCAAAAACGTAAACATAAAATGCAGACTTCCAGGCGTGACGAGAGAAACTGAGTTTGCCTCGTGCCTTCATAAAAAATAGAAAGAAAAAAAGCTAGAAATGCGAGTGCCGCTCCTACGCGGTCGGTGAGTGGCTTTCCCGCAAGACATTTTAATTCAAGATGGCGTATCTTGGCGTAACTCTAGTGCTAACCAGCGGGTGTACGGCATAGCGTCGACGGCGACGGTGCGGTTTCTTGACGAGGGCGTGAAGGGGGAGCGTGTATAGCGTCGTGCTGAAGTAGCGAAGCTCATCGCCTGCGGCTGAGGCTGCTGTGCTTCGGAAACCCCAAGCGATTGCCGAACGTCTTCACGGACAATCTCGACGATCAAGTCTGCCTGAGGCTGCGCTGAAGGTAACAGCTTGCGCACCTCCTTCTGCACAATCGCTCGGATAGTCTCCCGCAAGCCGTCGGAGCCGAGTGGTTGCGTTTCTGCGAACTCTGGCGTCGAGTAGCGATTGAATTGTCGGGTGCGTCTTTTCAATCGTGGTCAGTACGGAGATGAATGCCTCGACAGTAACGGTGGATTTCGCATCAGACCCACGAACAGCTCCCGCTTCACTCCTCGCATGAGGAAGCGAACTTTTTTGTCTTCAGGCATATCGGGGTCGGCGTGCCGGAAGAGTTTGCTCATCTCTTCCACGAAGAGCGTCACGTTTTAGTTTGGAAGCTGCGACCGGGTTTCAAGCAGCACTTGGGCCCTCTTCTTGCGTATGACGCTCATGAATGTAGCGAGGAGCTTTGTGCGGAATGCGTCCCCTGTTGTCAGGGTTTGCTCTTGGTATAAGCGGCATCTTGGGAGGCAAAGTACGCATGACGAAGCTTATCTTCGCTAGTACAAGCATTGAAAATGGCCACTCAGTCGTAATCCTCCAGCCAACTTTCTAGGTCTTCAAGGGCTGAACCGTGGAAAGTCGGCCACTCCTTGGGTTGCCGGAGCAGGATCGGTGTAGACGGCACAGGGTGTGTCATTATTGCTGCAGCCTTGGTCAGGGTCTTGGTCTGCAGGGTCTTCTCAGGTAGAGGCCCGAACTCTGGCGGTAGAGCTTGTTGCCTGCGGCTTGTTCGCTGCTCGGGGTTGTTGTCGATGTCTTCACGACTGGCGCTGGCTTCACGGTTTGACGGAGGAGTCCGGTACATGAAAGCAGTAGCACCTCCGCCAGCAGCACCTTACGGGGTCGGGACGTGGACAAAGAGAGCAGACTGTAGGTTGGATAATAAACTTTTTATTTGGGTCTAACTTGTGGACATGTAAAAGGCAGATTACAGCAAGACACTGGCACTGATAGTGGCGCGCAGAGTGTCGGCCGTCGATCAACTTACGAGCAGCGAAGCGCGTTGGCATTTCTAAACTTGTCATCGAATGTTCTAGCGTTATCGCTATCGGCGACGTAGGTTACAGAATAAACTGTAATCTTCACGAGGTGGGCATCATCTCAACATAACTATCTACAGCCTCGAGGCTTTTCGAACATCGTAGGCGGGGTTTGCGCTGAACGTAGTGTAACGGGATGATATCAGTACTTGTGCAAAGGAAAGTGGCAATATATACTTTATGTTTATTTGCTCTCATTAGAAAACCTTTCAATATCCCGTAGTCATTAGGTTTCACATAGCATTGCAATATATTTTCTAACTGAGAATTCTTCCTGATGCCCCACCGTGGTAGTCTAGCGGCTAAGGTACTCGGCGGCTGACCCGGGATCGAATCCCGCTGCGGCGGCTGCTTATTCGATGGAGGCGCAAATGCTGTAGGACCGTGTGCTCAGATGTCGGGCGCACGTGAAAGAACCCCAGGTGGTCGAAATCTCCGGAGCCCTCCACTACGGCGTCTCTCATAATCATATGGGGCTTTTGTGACGTTAGAGTCTACCTATCAATCAACCAATTTATCTGCGCATTGATTTCTTGAATCATCGCTTTTCAGTCGAGAGTTTCAGTAGTCCGACATTGATGTATTGAAAGTTGAAGAAAAGGATATGAACAAATATAACACAGTGCTAAACGAGGGACATTCTAGAAATAGAACCGTGAAAGATAACTCAGTTGCAGTGCCGCGGCTATCGGCGTTTTGATGACTTTACCTCTTTCCAAAATTCTTCACTCGGCCCTCTGGACAACTTCGCTATTGCAGTACCCGCGACGCCCAGGTTTGCAGACTCTTCCGCGCCTATTTGAATTGCTAACACGCTTCCAGTTCGTAAGTAATCCGGTTCGAAACTGTAGCCTGGCGAACCTTAGCAAGGCACAAGTTGGCAGGGTTCTCACTGTCTTCGAAGTTTCAGTAAAGTGACACAAGCTAAAAACGCAGAACGGAAAAAGCCCCAGGCTTCCAGCAAAAGCCGCAGTCAACAGGATAACCATCCAGTGACGACCACCTGCTGTGCTGTAATGCACGGTTGGCGCGATACTTGATTCCTGTTCGGACGTTTTCGCCTAAGCTTCTGAGCGTCATCAACTGAACTCCTCCCCCTTTTTTTACGAGCTCTCGCTGCAGCGTAGGAATATGAACAAAAGAAGAAGATGAGCACGCATGCGTCTTGGGAACTTTGCCACAGAATCACCTGTTCTGGACGGGTGGACGTCTGCCTAAATTATGGGTCAACGTCAGACAGGGGCTGGGAAAGAATGATAAATTTTCAACCACTGAAACACTGAAGCCGCGAGCCCAGCCACACACGCGCGGCTATTTGCGGCTGCCAATAAAACTGCTTGCTTCTTTTGTGGTGTCATGCTGCTTTCTCGTTCGCGACAAAAAAAGGATGACACAAAGAGCAGAATTGATGTCACGTTTGCTTCTTCAAAAAAGCGAAAAACTGCCTTGCTCTGTATCTGGGCGAGTTCGTATCAGTTACACAACAAAATATGGCTTTTAGTGAAAAATAAGGCTTTTAGTGGAAAGAGAGAAATGTGACGAAGCTGTATTTCCTGCGTTTTTCATGCAGGCAGAACATTTAAAAAAAAAGAATGCGCAAGGAGGGTCACTTTTTTAATAGAAAAGTACAATGGTAGAAAGCGTAAGCGCCTAATTACAAAGTGGGCTGCCCAATGATTTCTGGGAAAGGCTGAAACAAAATAAAATGTCTGCTCTCTGCATCCTATAACTAAACTTACAAGTTCGTAATTTGTTAATGTGGCCCGTTCGTTGAAGAGGTTCATAGATTTTAGAAAAAGAAGCTGAAAGGCGTGTCAATAGGCACTTAACTGCTGTTTTGTACTACCAAATGTACGAATTCAATACGAAATACGAATTTAAAATCGATTCATGTTTACCAGATTACCGTAATGAATCTCACGCGAAAGCGTTGTGTTAGGCATTTAAATTTTTTATTTATTTTTATACTTCAATAGTAGTCACATGTATAGTAGGGTAAGTCAGTAATATACTGAATCTAATTCCGCATAAACGGCTTTAGGAAGAGCCAGGGCAAACTTGCAGGCTTCGAAGTACATCCCAGTCTAGATTGTTACTTTCATAGCATTATATTGTCAGTGCTAAGACATTCTGTCCTTAAAAGCTATAGGCCTTAGACAGGGGAAGTGGAGGAAGACGAAGAAAAGGCAGGAAACGCTACCAGATGCGCGTCCGGTTCGCTACCACATAGGGGGGGGGGGGGTATTAAGGGAGTCCTGAAACACTTGCTCATGTAAACGTGGAGTAGATTCCCTAAAATAGCTTATTGCTTCACAAATTCAACGTCGCAAAAATTTTCAGAATCCGTTCCGTACGAGTGGAGTAACGAAGAGTAGTCGCACACTGCATTCACATTCCCTCTTCTCTCGTCCCGACGAAAGCGCTGGAAGCTAAGCAGGGGGAGATTTGGAAGGGGGGGGGGGGGGGATAACTGGCATGGGCAAAAAAAAAGTCACTTGTACCTCGTGACCTTGAGCACTTTTTTTTACTTTTTTTCTTGAAATGCGCAGCTTTTGTCAGTATGACCGCGTGTGCACGCGTGGACAAGTCGTTTCCCGAGGCGATTCCTGTGACGACCAAGTTAATCGCATTGGAATCAGCCAATGGCTGATAAAACCTATTTATTGTCAATCGCTTGCCATGGGCTGCGATTAACAATAGGTCATTGATATTTTGCTCGCGTGTTCTCAGGTGCCTAAATTACAGATCAGCAGCATTTTTTGACCACGCTCAAAAAGTGTTGCACGACCCGTTTAAAAGAACAGAAAGAAGGGAACGCAAAAAAAAAAGGTACGCGTGAGCTTTCACTAGATTGCTGCGTTCCATAGTAGCGCACACAAGACTAGAAAAGTATGACGTTCCACTGGTGATCATCGGGTCATGGTGCCTACTGAAAGCTTGCATGCAAGCACTTGACATAGAACATTCATTAACTGTTGCAGGGGCTCAGCGTATGAGAATTCCAGCCAACCAAAAACCACGCGAAGTGTGTCGTAATTGACTAAGATGCTATGTGAATTCATTTGTGTTCTAGCAACCTGTCAGTCAGAAATTCAGTGTTCACTGTTGCCCATGGCCACTGTGAAGCTGCATGTCACTGCGATTAGGGCGACGTAGCCAAAGCTGCATTAGTTGTGTCCATGCCTATGTGAATTCATTTGTGTTCTTCTAGCAACCTGTCAGTCGGAGATTCAGTGTTCACTGTGGTCGATGGCACTGTGAAGCTGCATGTCACTGCAATTTGGGCAACGTAGTCAAAGCTGCATTAGTTGTGTCCATGCCGATGTGAATTCATTTGTGTTCTTCTAGCAGCCTGTCAGTCGGAGATTCAGTGTTCACCATGGCCGATAGCACTGTGAAGCTGCATGTCACTGCGATTTGGGCAACGTAGTCAAAGCTGCATTAGTCGTGTCCATGTCTGTGTGAATTCATTTGTGTTCTTCTAGCAACCTGTCATTCGGAGATTCAGTGTTCACTGTGGCCGATAGGCACTGTGAAGCTGCATGCCACTGCGATTAGGGCAACGTAGCCAAAGCTTCATTAGTTGTTTCCATGCCTTCCATGTTGTTCAGGTTTGAAGCAGCCGTCACCGATCCGCGTTACTGCTGCTTCGGCAATGCAGGTCAAGCGTAACTCCCAGAATCCATAAACGACATTGCAATTCTTCATACCAGCCGTGTATATTGCCGCGAGGCGTATTGCGGATAGTGTTGCGCATGCCGATACCGCCGGCACGCGCAACACTATCCGCGACAATATTACGCGTTGCAAATCAGGCTGTGAAGGAGGGCGTTAAAAGGGCACTGCAGAAGCAGTCATTGAATTTTTTTTATTCACTTCGGCCCCGACGGTGCCACTTAATCACTGTTGGAGTGGCCTCGCCTTGTTAAGTACGGTCGCTCATCATTGGTCTCAATACCACTATTTGTTTTTATTTCTGGATAAACACTTTGGGAATTTACTTGGGTTCGTTAGAATTTGAACAGTGAGAAGAAAAGCTTAACAGATTTCCGTTGAATGGGTTTCACCGTAAAGAGAACATGCTCGCTACCTTTGCAAACAATTTCAACGTGATTTAGTTGAGCACAGTTGTGACTCTGAAGTGTTTTGACACAAAATGTCGCACAGGTTGACGGAGTGGCCCACCTTTAGACATAGTGGTAGAGCTGATTTTAGTTTTTCTTTTCATGCAGTGTAATGTATCCAAACGACCAACATTGGTGATGCAGCTAGCTTGATGCATTGGCTCGAGCACGCTATAACAGTCAGTGGTGAAACTCATTTCACCAGATCACACATGCGGACTATTATTAATGAAACTATCTTGAGTTTACGCCGCATAATCATGGTGTAATTATCACACGTGCCGAATCAGAGGGCTCAGGACATCTGGCCCTTTTGTGTACTTTGACGTGCACCTTATTTGTAAAAACAAGCCCATCGTATTTCTCCTCCACAGAAATGAGACTGCCGTGGCGGAGATGTATAGCTCACGTCTTCCGACTCACAGCCGAACATCGTAACCAACATGGTGCCTTACATCGAACCATTTGTGATTTAGCATTTCAGGAAGCCCATTGATGTGTGCAGAAGTAGGTATTGCTGTCTGAATTGGTTCTTTTTTTCTTTCTTTTTTTCGAGGGTTCCGCATATTATTCACAACATATTCGCTGAACAAGCTCTAGTACAAAGCATTTTACGTGTGAACGCAGGGAAGTATCGAAACTGAAAATTTGGCCGACTTAGCAACCAAACAGGCTGAGGAGGATTCCAGCTTTTTCTGCTACTGCAAAAGACGGCAATGTTGTCTTGCTTTGTTTTTTTGCAAAAAGGTCATTTTGCGTAGGGGTTGCTCAAACGACCACAAGTCACGCCATACCCTTACAAACCTCCACTACTTTTCTTCGCTTACCGCATGCATAAAAGGTCCTTTATTACTGGTTTCTTTCGCGGCAGAAAAACGATCGTGGGAACGATGTACGTGGTTAATAGCAACCCAGTAAGAAAACTTATGCTTTTTCCATTCAGGTCAAAATTTTTCCTCTTCAGAGTCACTTCCATCAACTTATGCATAATTTGTGTTTCTTTTCTAAAGTCACTTAGGCTCTAAAAGAGAGAAGAAAAGCGCCCAGAGGTGAAAGAGCTAACATCGTGACTGACATTGAAGGAAGTAATAATGAGAACTTACAGACAACGATGCCAATGGAAGTATAAGGGATGTCACTAAAAAAACTATGGGCCATCTCCCTGAAAGGAACCCTGAAGGAATGCAAAGCAGCAGCGGTGCGCACGGCGTTTACCTGGGTGAAACGGGTGTCGACGCGGGTGCTGAAAGAACGGTTTCAAGTGAAACTCTGTGCAGTGTTTACTGAAATAAACGTTTGTTTAAAGATTGGCAGATCCCACGTACAGTGGGAATCGATGATATGCGAAGCATGAATGAGAAATGTTGATACGTTGCCTTAAAATCAGCACAGCGTTACAAGGTGGATGTAAATGATGCTGTACAAGGCTTCCGCGTCATGTTTAGATGTGTCTGTTAGCTTCATCGTTTATTCACGTCACCTGATAGCAAATTTAGTGTATGTCGAGTTAGCGAAACGGCCTCGACCACGCTATGAGCGTGGTATGTTGTCATGTTCTCACATGACACGCGTGTCAGTATTATCATGTTTGAACCAGTCATACGTTTTGTCATCCATTGACGTCACTTATCACCAAATTCGGTATATGTGAAGATAGCAAAATGTCCGCGAGCTCTTCATGAAGAGCCCAATATACTCCAACAGAGCGTTGACGCACGCGTACGCGGGGCACAGGAACGCTACGTTAGCAAAACGCGAGCACTCTACAGTCTGACACCAGGCGCGACCAGCGTTCATCGGTGCGTCCCGATGGCAACTGGCACTAAATGCGACATGCTGCTTTTCTCGCCGATGCCATAGAGTAAGTAACATTAATCGTGTCATTTCCATGCTCTGTCGATACCATGTGGTTATGTAAATTTTATGCGTTCAGTGATCTTGGTTTTCCTTTTGATAGCATGCTAAATTGTTCTGCTCACACTAAACGTATGGCTACGGGAGTTTTTAGATTGAATGATTGATTGATTGGTTGATTTATATGTAGGGTTTCACGTCCCAAAACCACCACGAGAGACGATGTAGTGGAGGGCTCCGGAAATGCTGATCACCTGGGGTTCTTTCCCCGGAGTTCTTCGTTCTGGCAGCTGACTTCGAAGAATCGCTCGAGAATTCAGTTCTCGTTTACCCTTCCAGAAATAGTACCCCGAAATATGCATTCCTCAACTTCAGCATGCTTCTGTGATCTGAAATGGAATCACTAAATCTGGTAGTGACGCCATTGAGCGAGTCCAGAAAAAAATGTAAGCATTTTCAACTATCATGTTGCTTGAAATAACTCTGGATCTCATTCTAACACTGTCACATTATTATTATTGCGATCACTTCATTGCCGACCAAATTGCGCTGTTCTTTCATTTCTGTACAAACTATAGTTAAGGGTATGACATCCTGCCATTTGTTTTTCATTTTTGTAAAGTTTTTTATTCCGGCGAAAGTTAACCAAAAAGGATCTAACATTTTGTGTACCTTCCAACTTCTTTCGACACTCTGCCACTCACAGAATAAAAAGTCTACGTTATGTGAGCTTTTATGATCTCGATGTTCTTTACAGCCCACTGTAACTGTTTTTATCACAGCTCTGCTCTGTCTTAACATGGTTTGCCACAATGTACAGATTCTTGCCTTTTCGGTCTTTAAGGAAGGCTTCCACATAGTTGTGTTGAATCCTATTTATTTTTCACTGCCACTCCACAATTTTCGCCTCTTCTTTAATTCTTACGATCTTGCGCTGAAGTCTTTTTGTCTGTTTGGTTTTGCTCTTTTTATGTGCTTTTTGCTAGTCCGTATTGTATTGCTTCTTTGTATTGATTTATATTTCGCTTGCGCCTGCACAAAACAGCATGATTGTTACTGGGCGCGTGAAATACCTCTCTTAATAATATTAATAATAATAATAATAATAATAATAATAATAATAAAAATTATTATTATTATTATTATACTTTAAAGATAAACTTGAGCACCCTTCAAACCTTCATGATAAGCGTCTCTTACGAAAGATCACGTTCACACCGTCGAAACGATCAACAGCTTCATCACCGGTGACCAGTCGCTGGCTATTGCCGTCGCGATCCTATCAAGGTCGTCCAACGATGACAGTGAAAGAGTGAGAATGGCTTGCGCCTGTAATCTCGTGATTTGCTGCAAGGCGGGAGGGGCAAGTGGCCCATGCGACCACGGCCCAATCGCAAGCACTTGATTCGCATATATTCATGTTGTACAAACGAGGCGATATTGTCCAGTTGATATGACACTTGTTTTTGGACACTGTGGGAATCTTTCAAACTCAACTAGACAGGAAACTGTAGTTTACTTTAATTATTTATTTCGCATCTCGCAGTCACACCTCCTCGTTGCGATAGGAAACGTAACATTGAGTAAGTGCACTGAACGCATATAGTTGCATAGGGTGCACATAAACACCTTTGATGTAGGAATTCACCCAAATCGAAGTGCTCGCGTCCATCTCGACGTTCTCTCCGGTGGTACGAGGACGTCAAATGTTGGCGCGCAAGAATGGCTGCAGTTTCACAGACAAGGTGTGCCCCTCAAAAGCAACACAGTGGACAAACGTGCTGGCAGCTTTTACAGACCCCTTGCCAATCACATCGAGTCAGCAGCGGCCACATGTCACATGTGCAAGGAAATTGCATTTTTAGCGGTAAAACGCATTCATACGACCGAGCCCTTTGAAATAGAGAAGAGTTTTACATAAGGATTCGCGTCCCTTGCAGTAATGAAACTTATTTTTTGTTACAGTCGATAAAAGTCTTCATATAAAAGCACAGGTTTGTTAGATTGTTGAAACAAAACTTGTGACACAGTTGCTGCTCAAACTAACTATATATATATATATATATATATATATATATATATCTAAGCACTGTGTTAGGGGACTCTTTCAACCGAGTCTGTTGCATATGTTTCTTGTGTGTAGTTCTCCATTCGCATTCTGGGGCTTGATTATACTTGCTACGGCATATGAGCCTTCTTGTGGAATTCAGTAGTCGAAGATGTAAAACGACACGTCCGGGAAGCACAAGAATATGATTTACCGGTGCTGGAAAGAAGGCATTTAGCACAGATGGTGTTTTGCGGCGAAGCATCGTACATATCTCATGTCTTACAGCCCCCATTACGAATCCCTAGGTCGTTGCGATCCCTCATTGGTTCGTTTTCTGGTCGGGTGGACTTTTTCTTTAATCCTCCTTGGGTGGAACAGAGCTCGTTTGCCGAGCAGCTTTTCGACTCGCTTGCTGGATTCCGTGCCGACCGGTTGTGTCCTCGCGATCTCCGGTGTCAGCGTAGCTCTGGCCGACTGGGCTCGCCCTACGTCATCTCCTGACGCCGACGACCTTCGACGACAGTGTAGCTCTGACTGACCGGACTTGCTCTACGCCATCTGCTGACGCCGACAGGAGCTCTAGCAAGTGGTAACCCGTGCTCGGACTCCTGTGACCGGGTTTCCATCTTTCCTATCTCTCCTATCCCCTCGATTTGTCATCGCTCTCTCTGGCTTACCACCTCACGCCTCTTCCTTTTTTCTACACCTTTACTCCTACCCTTTTAATCCCTCCTCACCCCCATCCCTTGTGAGCTACTGTTGATATGTCGCTCACTGAAGCAGACAGTTACGGGGCTCACTTTTCTCTTCCTTTCTCTCGTAAGAATCACTTCCGAGCAGCACTTGGGCAACCGAGAAATTGCGGTGGATTCGCATTCCCATTCGTCTCTGTTCGCTGCAGGCTGCTTGTCCTACGATTCTTACTTCGGTTGTTGCATGGTGATCAGTGCCCCGCGCGTAATCTTGCCTGCTACTTCTTAGGCACCAGGATACGCTATTTACTACCAGGTGCATGGCTTAATTCTGCACAAAAAACACTTAACGTGCCTGCATTTTACTCAACGGTAGTAGCATTTTATGGACACGCGCAGCAGGTTTGTCCGATGTGGACATGCTCGAAAGCCGCATTGTAGATACAACGGCGGCTCTTCTGTTTTCTCTGGTTCCTCGAGCCCATCTAGCACGACCGAGACATGTCTCGTGGGGCGCGATAACGGCATCGTTTTTGCCTGGTCACCTCCGTGACTTTATGGGGCGTCTTGGATGGAGAGTACCCCAACACGGGAAAGACTGGAGAAGTGGGGCATGGTCCCATCTTTTACTTGTCCTAATTGCCCGTTACTGGAGTCTAACCAGCATATGTTGCAGCAATGTGTCATTGCAAAGGTGTTTTGAAAGTCAGTTAACACTAGTTTTCGTGGCCTAGTTGTTAATCGCTTTGTAACATATGGTCGCTGCTCGTGTAGTCGCTTTGCACGCCTTCTAATAGCTGCGGGAGCTTTTTGTTTGTGGCGTAATAGGTGCGAAGCTCTTGCGGCAGGTCATCGTCGTCGTGCTCTCTTTCCACTTTCGGAATGCCTCTACTCTGAACTCTTATCGTTTCTGTCGGAGGAATTGTTCTTCCTTGGGGAGGATGAATTTCTGCGACAATGGTTGTGCCGCTTTCTGTCCTTAGTTGACAGACGCGTTCGATTAGCCTTCCACCTGGCCGGGTGGATATAGCAAAGTCACCTGTCAATGTCTGATTAATGCATGTAATCAGCATATGTTTACTATTTCTATGTGTTTGTTTATGTTCCATGTGGGTGTGAGCTCTTGTATATATGCACTTCATTCTAACGCTATAAGTTATATAAATTTTATGAAAATTAATACCTGTTGTACATATTTTCCAACATCTTCACCAAGTCTTGCGAATTCTGTACATTTATCATCATGTACATTGTCCATATTGTGATTATTGTATATATGTAGTGTATGTAGTCATTAGTACCATGGACTATGGACATTCCACAGACTTGGACACTTTTGTTTTAATGTGTAATGTATGTTTTGCTTTGTCAATTGTTTGTTATTGTGCTTGATGTACAAAAACGCTCGTTCCTTAGGTTTGTTGCGTGCCATGATAGAATAAACTTTTTCTAAGCAGAGCTATAGGCCCACCAGTTGAGTTGTGAATCGAGCATCAAACACCACGGGACGGCTTTAAGCTCCCCCAGAGCAGAGTACCTCTAGTACTCTAAATCGTTACCCACTTTTTTTTAAACACAGGCACACGGGGCGGCTTTATACTCTCCCAATGTACTTCGTACTCTATATCGTTAATAACTGTTACTAAACAAACAGCTTTTCCTTCCGTATTAGCGTTCAATAACCAAAGTAGAGACGGCTCACTGCTCTCTCATAGTTTAGTGCGCATTTATCGAAATCGTTAACCCCTTTCTTTATACACAGTTATGAAAACTCAAGTTCCACGCGTCCGGTTGCCATTTCTTAGGAACCTCAGAACGAGCCCTCGTAAGACAAGGCACCTCGTGAGGAAGGCGTCTCAGATAGAAATATTGCATCTGACCCTCCTCGAGTGACTGCTCAGTCACAGCAAATTCAGATGTCATCGAGGAGGCTACATCCCAAAACGACGACTCCTCTATCTATCTATCTATCTATCTATCTATCTATCTATCTATCTATCTATCTATCTATCTATCTATCTATCTATCTATCTATCTATCTATCTATCTATCTATCTATCTATCTATTTATGCACCTACGACTTTTAGCTCTCCTCGCCGTTCCGATAATGACATCGATACTAAACTTGGCATGTCATAACGTGACTGCATAGAGAACACATTTACCTAGTCATAACATGAAAATCACGACACGTATGTCATGAGTGTCATGATTTATATTTGATGCTCCTGGTGCTCTTGCGGTAATATCGTTCTCATGACATGTTGAAAAACTGCCATGGTATGACAAGATTGCATGGCGAACACGAACGACAGATCCTAACATGAAAATCATGACATGTGTGTCAAGTAGCTACAGGACTACATGCCACGCTCATGATGCGCTGACGGCCGTTTCGCTAGCTTGACTTATACCAAATTTGGTATTACGGGACGTGAATGGATGACGAAGGTATGATACTGGTGCAAACATGATAAACATGAGATGCGTGTCATGTAACAACATGACTACATGGCACACTGATGATGCGCTCGCGGTCGTTTCACTAGCTTCAAATATGCCAAATTCAGTATGTCGTGACGTCCATAGATGACGAAGGTAAGTGACTGGTGCAAGGATGATAATCGTGAGATGCGTGTCAATTGAGAACATGACTACAATCCACAGTCAAGGCACTAATAATTTAGACGTGACGCGGTGCGCGTGCCGACCGGCGTTCATTTCGTCACTATAAGCCGGCGTTGCCATGCAAGGCGGGAGTCCTGCCATATACTCGCATGCACGCGACGCGCAGGGTTGCTTTGACGCATGCGTGTTTCAGCTTGTCCGGCATCCTTCCATCACGAATACAGGGAGACGCAGGGTTGCCTGGGTGATGCATTGGCTCAAAATGCAGCATAGCGCATTTCGCGCCGGTTTCCGTCAGGCTACGCAGACGGACGCTGTCCGCGCCAGTCACGCCTGGCGTTAGACTATAGAGTGCTCGCGCTTCGCTAACGAAGTGTCGCTGTGCGCAGCGTGCGCGCGCTTCAGTCAG
Organism: Rhipicephalus microplus; assembly: GCF_043290135.1. Classification (NCBI taxonomy): domain Eukaryota; kingdom Metazoa; phylum Arthropoda; class Arachnida; order Ixodida; family Ixodidae; genus Rhipicephalus; species Rhipicephalus microplus. Next base: position 73,118,610 of record NC_134709.1, on the reverse strand, counting down.
TCAGTCAGTAAGTCAAAGAACTTTATTTAGTCCTGAGAAGACGAGAATGCCTCTGTCATGGGGTATGATCTGGGGGCCCCGCCCACGATGGCACAGGGAGGTTAAAGCTCTCGGTGACTTCGCGGGCTCTCTGGAAAGCCCTTAGCTGCTGGTCCTTTGCGGAGCTGGTGATAAGCTGGAGCCAGTCTTCCTCCGTGGAGGGAGACCCTGAGCCCCCGTGAGAGTCGTGACACTGTCACAGCATGTGCTGGAGGGTGCACCTCGGATGACCACAACGCGGGCAGCGTGGATCTATTCCATCTACGAATTTTGACCAAATAAACGGACATGGATACGTGTTTGTTTGTAACATTCGCAGGGTGATTGCCTGTGGTCTGTTTAGATGTGGGTGTGGAAGCGGAAACTTCCTACGTCCTAGCTTATAGTGCTTACAGACCTCGTTGGAAGGGAGAAGAGGGTCCCTTTGCCACTGTCCTCCCTCAGCCTCCGAGTGCCCACTTCCGGCGCGGTGTGTGAGACCTCGCGCCTGGGAGTGTGCAAGTTCGTTGGCGTTTGGGATGGTTTCGTGAGCATCACTGCCCACGTGACAAGGGAACCAAATTATATGCTTTTTGCCTGTCCAAGATGCAGCAGGGAGAACGCGCGCGGCTTCTTTGCACACCGAACCTTTCATAAATGCTCTAGTGGCGGCTTGCGAGTCCGTGTAAATAGTAGAACGGTTCGTTGTTGCCATGACGATGGCCACTGCCACCTGCTCGGCTTTGTCGGCATCCGAATTTTTGAGCGTAAGTGATGTCAGCAGCTCTCCCCGTAACGACGTAGCTGCTGAAACAAAGTGATTGGGAGCTGCGTATTGCGCTGCGTCAACGAAGGCGACGTTGTCCTCAATCGTAGCCACAGTTTGAGGAAGGGCTCTGGCCCTTGCTTTGCGTCTGCCGTAGTTGTATTAGGGGTGCCTGTTTCTAGGTACCTGAGATACTGTATACATTTCCCTGACTTTCATAGGGAGCGCGCACTCCCTCTGTCTGGCAATGGGAGACCGTATACCAATATGCGCTAGTAACTGTCTTCCAGCCTCCGTGGAAGCCAGTCTTGCAACTTGGGCCACCTGTTGGGCCTCTACTATTTCTCTAAAGGTATTGTGGACACCCAGCGCCAATAGATGTTCTGTACTGGTGCTCTGTGGGAGACCCAGTATCTTTTTTATGTTCTTGCGAAATATTGATTCTAATCGGGTTTCATCCCTCCTGCTTCACTTGTGGGCCAGGGCTATGTAGTTGATGTGGCTCATTAGGAAGACGTGAAAGAGTCTACGAACGTTCTCCTCGGATAACCCCCCTCGTTTGTTGGCCACCCTCGTGATTAATTTTGTCATGGAATTGGCTTTGGCTGCGATGCGTGCGCGCGCGTCAACGCTACGTTGGAGTATACTGGGACTTTCATGTTGCGCTCGCAGCCGTATTTCTAACTCCACATATACCAAAATGGGTGTCATGTGACCTCAACACTTGAAGAATTATATAACTGGTGCAAACATGATAATCCCGATACGCGCGTCATATAAGAACACGACTACATACAATGCTCATAGCGTGCTCACGGCCGTTTCGCTAGCTCCACGTATACTAAATTTGGTATCACGTGACGTCAATAGATGAAGGGAAACGACACATCGAAACATGATAATCATGACACGGAAGTCATATACGGCATCATTCACCTCCACCTTGTAACGTTGTGCTGATCTTAAAGTGACTTATCAACCTTTCTCATTCGTGCTTCGCTTATCATCGATTCCCACTGTATGTGGATCTGCCATTTTTTATGTTTTATTTTTTCTCGTGGCTCTTACTCTAAGAGTTAATACTTTCAAAGTTCAAGATTTCCGCAATCCACAAAAACAGGCTGAGGTATTGGCTCTCACGCGTTCAGTGCACTGTGATTTGCTTTCGTGCAAGAAATAAATTTTAGGGGCGAAGCTCCTTATCGAAGGCGCAAAACATGCACTCTACGCCGACGATATTACAATCTGGCGCACTGGAGGGAGCGGTGGACAAATCGAAGTGAGCCTTCAGGAAGCAGTCACTGCAGTACAAACATTTTTTAAGCCCACGGGCCTCAGACTATCGGCATCTAAGTCCGAGTTGCTGCTTCTGCCACCGCAGTACGACCGCAGCAAAGGTGAACCTACCATACACCTCTCCACAATGAACGGCTCGGTTATCCCGATAGTGTAATCGGTTTGAATTCTGGGCGTTACCCTGCAAGAGAATGGCAGAAACGACCTAACCATCACACATATCCCCAAAAAAGCTGAGGCCGTTATTCACCTCGCCCGACGTCTCGCTAACAGACACGCAAGACTCATAGAAGAGAGCTTACTACGCATCTTTAATGCGTTCCTAATGTACCGTGTTCACTACGTTGCCTGCGCTTACCCTTGGAGCAAAGGCAATGAAACTAAAGTAGACAACCTCATCCTAAAATGCACAAAACGAGTTTTTGGTCTACCCATGTCCACAAGCACGCAGCGCCTGCTATCCCTTGGGGTACATAACATGTTCCGAGAAATCAGAGAAGCACAAAAAATGTTCCAACTCATACGTCTGTCTTCGACAGCTGCGGGTCGGGAACTCCTCTCACGTATCAGTCTTCCTACCCCAACTCAAGTCAACGAACCAGAACCGTTACCGCAACACCTTCAGGCTAAAATCACAGTGCTACCCTTCCCCAGGAACATGCACCCGGTGCACAATTAGACTCGAAAAGGGGCACGAGCTCAATCCTTACTAAAAGCGGCGAACCTAGGCGCGACAGACGTGGTTTTCGTAGACGCCGCTAAATACGTGGACAAACCCTACTTTGCAGCTGCGGCAGTCGCCCCAGACGGCACAGCTCATAATACTCTTACCGTAAAAACACAGAAAGCCTGCAAGGCTGAACAAGTGGCCATTGCCCTTGCTCTAGCACTCCCTCAGCGCGACACAATATTTACCGACTCCAAACCCGCTGCACTGGCATACTGCCGCGGTACACTTTACCAGGCGGCATTAAGAATTTTAGCATCTGTTCAAATGCTGTAGACAAGCACATCCACTGGTTCTCGGGTCATGAAGGGATCAACGTTCAACCAGGGGTCCCCAACGTTAACAAGCTGGCCCATAACCTCGTGCGTGATCTTACGTGCCGCGTGGGGTCGTGGTCCGGCTCACCGGCCAGGGACACCACGCACCGGGAGCCACTCCTGTCATATCACGAAATTTGCTCGCACTTTAAGTTATTTAGAAAGAAATTCTCCTCACCTCACTCAACACTAAATAAAGCACAACAATTACAGCTTCGACTGCTGCAAATGCACAGTTACCCCAGCCCCTATATCTGCAGCAAATACCTCCCAGATATAAGGCCAGAATGCACCAAATGCCAAAATCCAAGGTGCGATTTAAGTCACATGCTCTGGCAGTGCCACGCGCTAAATGCTAGCTTCGGGTCCCCTGTCAACGAGGACGACTGGATCAGACACCTTAGGAGCCCCGACAGGGCCCTTCAACACCAGACCGTCCAGAAGGCCCAAAAGGTGGCTGGCGAGCTCCGACTCCCAGTCCCTACATGGGCGGAGCCACTGGGTTGGCCCCCGTAAGGGGTGCGCAGTCCCCTTCAGGACCTTTAATAAATTTAAGTCTCTGTCTCTTTTTATACCGGCACCCATTCGTCCCTCGTTGCCGTTGTTGTATGTAACAAATATAACATTTTGATCTCAAAGGTGGTGCTCGTGAGAGATTTCTTCTGTGCGTTGTTGAAGAATAAAAAATAGTGCTCAGTGTACATGCCAATGGCTGCTAATGGGGAATGAGAGACAGGAGCATTCGGCTTTTAGTTAACGCGCACGCTGCGATCTCCATTAGCAGCCATTGGCATGTACATTGAGCACTATTTAACAAGAAAGGGTTGCTACGTTATACTCACTGGGTGTAACTTCCTTAGTTTTAGAAAGGTTTAGCGAGCGTTGAGCCGCAGTGCCAGGAATACAATGAACTAGTATATACCATGAATGAACTCGAGGTGGTTACAGGTGGGAAATAGATACAAAGCGCAAGCCGTAAGAAAGTAAAAGCCGAATTCTCCTGTCTCTCATTTCCTATTAGCAGCCATTGGCACGTACATTGAGCACTATCTGCCAGGCAAATGTTGCTACGTTATACTCGCTGGGCGTAACCTTCTTGATTTTAGAAAAGTTTAGCGAGTGTTGAGCCACAGTGCTATGAATACAGTGAACTGTATTGTGTCAAAACACGGAAAAAACGAGCCCTTAGGTATACACTTCTTTCCCTTATTAATTAACGAGGGTCTCATACTGGCAGACTTGGTGCCGTTAGGTTGTATACGAGGGACTAATGGTAAGTTGCCCGCTCGTAATAAGCTCACGCGCTACGGGACGCTACACAGGCTCACAAAAGGGTGTTCTACACTCGCCGCTGCGGCTCCAGATGGCGCTGACTGACACTCCCACGTTGAAGTTGACATATCAACCCAATAAAGTGCCTGGAGGGGTAGCCGCCAATATAGCTCAGTGGCTAGAGCATCGAACGCGTTATTCGAAGGTCGTAGGTTCGATTCCCGCACACGGCCAGTTAGTTTCTCAGCCACTTTTTTTCCTATTTACATTAAATTGGCTTTATTACCTTCCCCTGTACTTTCCTTGGCATTATTATCTGTTAGATCTCATTCCTATTGCGTCAAAACACGGAAAAACGAGCCTTTGGGTATACACTTCTTTCCCTTACTCATTAACGAGGGTCTCGTACTGGCAGACTTGGTGCCGTTAGGTTGTATACGAGGGACTATTGGTCAGCTGCCCTCTCGTAATAAGTTCACGTGCTACGTGACGCCACACAGGCTCATAAAAGGGTGTTCTACAATTGCCACTGTAAGTACAAATGGCGCTGACTGACACTCCCACGTTGAATATGAAACCAAGAAAAGACAGCTCTTTTTCACTTAGTGCTACCGAAGGAACACTGATACATGTGCTTTTGTTGGCCTTCATCTGTTCTGCTCCCATCATTTCTCTGGTTAATCTGTGTGTAGATTTGCCTAAAATTCCCGTGCTGCCCCACAATCCCTGCAGTGCATCGACAAGTGCGTGCCACCTGCGAGAACCTTCAAGGACATCGCATGGTATCCGAGTTGATCATTTAAACAACGACCCGTCTGGCCGATGTACACTTTTCTGCAAGTCAAGAGTATTATGTACACAACCCCTGACGTACAAAGTAGAAAGAGGCATGTTTTTTTGGTGCAACCGCTTTTGTTCACCCTTCTTTCACGATTTCCAATCATGGGTCACAGTTTTGCCAGTTTGCGAGGAAACGTGAGATCAACGTGTCCTCCGTGCTTGAGCCTAATCTTCACCAAAGTGTGCGACATCTTGTGCACATAGGGCATGGATACAACCATTTTTGCTGGCCTTGTTTCCGCAGTTTTGGTGGCACTTGACCTCTTTGACCTCTTTAACATGTTACTGCCAAGTGCCACAAGCAATCTGTCCGGGTAACCCGAACTGAGTAGGCGTCTTACTTGATTCCGGAAGTTGCGTTCCATTTTTTGTGGACATAATTTGCTGAGTGATAAAATAAGACAGGAATTAGCTATCGCCCATTACACTAGCTTGCTGTGAGAAGAGTCAAAGGGTAACAGGCCCTTCTTTGACTGCGGGGATAACTCCCAGCAAACGTGACCAACTTCATTCAGCAACCTCCGCAAACATGACCAACCAACCAGAGAGGCTTTGTAGTTTTTAGATCTTAACATTGATTTTAATGAAGTTGATCTTTATTTTTAATTTGTGTGTTCTACGTTTACCTTCTAATCTAGATATGTAAACAGATCTTTTTGTAACAATTTTTATGTGTCTTTGTATGTTGTATTCCGTGTACATATGTAAACATAACGTCCTGTTACAATTATTGGTGTGTCTGTGGATGTTTTGTTCCATCGCGATGTTCTGTTGGATTGCACTTGATGTTCACTGTTCGTGAAAATAAATTTCGCTAAACACCATTGTTTACTATATGTTCTAATAACACTATTCGCCTAGTTGTTGGGCTGCCATTGCATCAGCGGGGCCTCATTAAGTGTCACTCCCAAGGGACGGCTTTATGCTCTCCCAAAGTAGAGTACCGAGTTCTTTAAATCGTAACCTCTCTTAAATGCGCAGCATTTTTTAGTGAACTTCGGCCTATTTGAGCTTATTTTGCTATCTATCTAGCCGCCTTCAACCTTTAGCTCTCCTGGCCGACTCGATAATGGCATCGATACCAAAATTGGCACGGTGTAACATGACTGTATGGCTAGCATAACTGACTAGTCATAACATGACAATCATGATATGTATATTATGAATATAATGATTTATATGTCATTGTCTTGATGCTCTTGCGGTGGTTTTGTTCACATGACATTTTGCAAAACTGGTATGGTAGGAAATGACGACATGGCGAACATAATGGAAAGACCCTAAGTAGAAATCATGACGTGCATGTCATGATTTTCATGTTATGAGTAGTCATGACTACACGCTCCGCTCATGGTGCGCTCTTGTTCGTTTCGCTAGCTTCACATATACCAAATTTGGTATTACCGGAGGTGAATGGACGACAAAGGTATGAGACGCATCCAAGCATGATAATCATGGCATGAAAGTCAGGCACGGCATAATTCAAGTTCGCGTCGTAACGTTGTGCTGATTTCAAAGATATCAAAGTGACATATCAGCCTTCCTGATTCGTACTTCGCATATCACCGATTTACACAATACGTGGGATCTGCCAATTTTTCTAAACACAAACAAATCACCGATGAAGTGTGAGGTCCATTGAACGGCTTTATGCTCCCCCATTGTCGAGTGCGAAGTATTATAAATAGTTAAATTATCTTCCTTACATATCGTATAATTTTTGTCAATATGGCCTCATCAAACGTCAGGCTCATGGAATGGCTTTGAGCTATTACATTGTAGAGTACGAAGTACTCTAGTTAGTTACCTACTTCTTCTGAACACAATATCACGTGGTATCTTTTTAATAATTTGAAACATTTTTGCATGTACTGCAAGCACTTTTGGCGTCTATTCATATATCTATGTCTCTAGATATCTATCTAACCGCTTACGTCTGAGTGCTTTCGAGATCACCTCATGAACTTGGCGTGATTCAAATTAGCATTGAAGGGTAACATATTTTGACAAAAAAGATGTGATCCAACGTTATGCGAGGCATTTTGAGAGAAGGGTACAGTCCGTGTAGTAATTTTTCTATTGTCACATGATTCAACAACGCTAATTTATGTACAAATGTTTCACGCACAGACACAAACTGAGCAGTCTCACACGTTTACATAATGAGTTGTTGAGTTGTTTGCACCGAGGCAACGACGTCAACAGGAACATGCGTATTAGCAACACCTTAAGCGATAAGCTGACATGAAGTGCTGGTGCTCGCGGCGATGGCAGCCCCTGACACTGCTACATAAATTAACTTCAGCGGATGCCATCTAACAACAATCAATGTTAAACCGATGTTACGGCAGTATCATGAAGGTGCGCACATCATGTTTATAAAATTGCATAGCCAGCACTGCAAACTGTATTGGCGTTTCAAAATGATTAGGGTCTATTTGAAAAGTAATTTGGTGAATCTGCGCCCAAACGTACAGTGCCAAAATTTATCGTCCGAAACAGGTTTCAATGCCACCATATTTAGCTCATAACTTTACTGCTGTTTTACCCGCCGAGATACTTATACCATCCTGTTTCTGCCTGCACTTCCTACCGTCAGCATGAAGCGCCTTAACAGACAGTCTGTGTCGAGGTCTCTGGAAACGCTCGTGCTAAATGAGATCACGGACATAAGAGTGAACGCCAGAAAGAATATACTGGCTGTGGACGTTTTGCACGCAAGTGCGTTGGGCGTTCTGCGCAGTGTAACTGACTTGGACGGCAACCAGGTGCGCTCTCATGTTCCCTTGAGATGTGATGAAGTAACCGGCGTGATCTACGGCATTGATGTCGCTATTTCCAATAAGGACTTACAACTTCTTGTCAAGTCAACAACTGATACTCCAATTGTTGATGTCACCCGGCTAGGCAAGTCTCGCTGTGTGAAGATTGCGTTTAAGAGCACATCACTCCCCTCTCATGTGAAGGTGGGGCACTTCAGACATGCTGTGCGGCCTTTCATTCCGAAGCCTCTCCAGTGCCGTAAATGCATGAAACTTGGACATGTGAGCAGCGTCTGTGAGAATTCGGTGGTATGCCACCGCTGCGCTGAGCACCATGAAGCGGATAAGTGCGTCGCAACTGTCAAGAAATGCTCTAATTGCAATGGATCCCATGAAGCCACATCGAAGGACTGCCCGCGAATTCAGAAGGAAATTGCCATCTTGAAGGAGATGGTGCTCGATCACTCATCTCATCGAGAAGCCGCAGCTAAAGTCAGAAGGCGTCGTTCACGTCGACGTCGGTCTTCGAGGACGCCCGCTACCTCCTCGACACGTTTGCGTGATCCCTCATCAGTACCACCTCCTTTGCCTCCCATACCACATGCCGTGGGAAAGGCTGTAAAGGACAAAGCCAGTGAGCATACCCTAACTGCGACAGAGTGGCCTGCACTTCAAAGGGAAGCAGCATCAAGCGAACCGAAGGAGCTTTATGACGGCTAGTCCGCGCTCCCGGTTCGAGATCTTTCCAACCAAGACAGGCAAGTGACTGCAATCGTCCCGGTTCAAGATCTTTCCAACCAAGACAGGCAAGTGGCTGCAATCGTGCAATCAATAATGCCACGATTCGCACGCTACTGAGCAGCATACAATCTCCGTCTGCTAAGAATGCACTGCAAATACTGGATGCACTGAATCCTGTTCTTGCTAACTTCGTATAAGCACAACGGCTCAACAAAATCTCATCTTCCGCACTGAAGTTAAAAGTGCGTCGATTTTTCAGTGGAATGCCAGAGGCATGAAGTCCCGTATCTCGGACTTTCGCCAATTTGTTCGGGCCAATCAATTCCCTATATTTGTCATATGTGAACCAAACGTATCAACACCTTATAGATTGTCCGGTTATAAGGCTTTTTGTTCAGCCGCTTGCGAAGAACGAAGCAAAGTAATTGTTTACATTCGCACAGACTTGACTTATCTTTCGCACCTAATAAGTTCAAATGACGACAATCAGTACGTGTGTCTTCGTGTGAAGAAGAATGCAGTTTCGTTCACGCTTATTGGTGGATATATATATCTCCGTCATCACGATTTGACTGCGAAAGAATAAAAGACATCTTAAGGAGAACCGATGGGCCTTGGATCATCAACGGTGACTTCAACGCCCATCACAAGCTTTGGGGGAGCACTAGGATGAATGCCAGGGGCTGGAACATTGTGACATTCGCTTCCGATTACGACCTTTCCATCATGAACGATGGTACCCCCACATATCTGCGGGGTCTCACATATAGCAGTTGCCTTGACCTGACATTGGTGTCACGGTGCTTCTCTCACAAAGTTAAGTGGTTTTGCGATATCTAGACTCATGGGAGTGATCACATACCCACCTACGTGACGATCGATGGTATCATAAAACATTTCTCTTCCGGTGTTGCAATTGGCACTGACTGGTCGATGTTTGCATCGCGTGTTGAGAACGCTTGCCAAGAAGGCCTCGCCTGCAGCCTGGAAAATACCATTGCGGAAGCTATGCAAGCGTCCAATTGTAAATTACCATTTTCGTCTAAAGTAACACAGTTTGACATCGAACTGGAAAAATTACGAGCTATACGAAGGCGTGCTGAACGACGATACAGACGCACAAGATCAATTTACGATCTCAGGGAAGCGAGGCGGCTCCAGAAAAAGATTCGACGACGCATTTACAAACTAGAGAGCGAACGCTGGAAAGCATTCTGCGAATCTCTAGACCCTCATAAACCGCTGTCATATATCTGAAGAACAGTTCGTGGTCTCTGCTCCTCTCCACAACAACGGCACCCTTTTAAAGCTTTGGCACTCCATCATGGAAAAACAGAACTCGAGGTGGCTGAAGAATTTTGCACGAGAGTTGCCGGGAATATTAAGAACGAGAGCATCGACGCCGTGATTGTTCCT